>NC_057797.1:537397477-537658479 GCF_018294505.1 Triticum aestivum
TTTCTTGATTTTCATATGTGTGTGTCACTTCATCAGTTTCGTCTGTCCCCGGCCCAGGAGAGAGGGGTGAGCTGCTAGTTGGGGGAAAGAGAGGTAGAGATGGAGGGGAGGGGCTGACCGGCGGCAGCGAGGTAGTCTCCGCGCACTGATTTCCTGAAAAAAATTCAGCCGGTTTGGATCTGTTAGTTGACACGGTTGAGGTCTGTGTTGGGTGTGGTTTGTGTGGAGAGCAGGGGTTTCAGGAAATCGGTAGGGAGCTGTTCTGTACACGGTCTGCTTGCATGTAGGGTAGCCAGCTCTGTGTGTTCTCATCGATTTAAGTCAAGTGCTATGCTAGAATTGGACATGTTTGTATGCTTTTCTGAACTTAAACCGTAACCAGATGCTTAAGGTGGTCAGGTTTCCCAACCTAGTTTTCTTGATGTGGTCAGGCTTTTAAAAAAGCATTTGGGGTATTAGTTAGTTGAGCTCTAGCTTTTTCAGAAGACCACTACCGGTGAATGGTTACAGAATTTTGCATGTCATTATACACTACTTTTTTTTTCTTTGATACCACTGTTTGTGCTACTAAAATCTATATTTCCTCTTAGGATAGCAAAATTTGCATGTATATACTTATATTTGCTTTTGCTGAGTGATGCTGTGTTTACGAGAGCATGTCATAACAAAATTTGTGTTTGAGGTCAGAATTATATCTTCGTGTGATATTCTCTGTCATCCACTTCTTCATTGTGTTGCACAGATCCATATCTGCTTTTCTGCCTATTCTTCATAAATTTTATTTTAGACAATCATGGAGGCCCTCACCCGCTCCATTTATATAAATGAAACCAACTTCGCACACAACAATCTTCTCTTCATAAAATGTACTCCCTCTGTAAACTAATATAAGATCGTTTAGATCACTAAAGATCACTAAAGCAGTAATCTAAATGATATTATATTAGTTTACAGATGGAGTATTAGATTACCAATCAATGAGGCAAGCTACCTCTGGCTCTACAACCTTTTTCTCTTCCGAATTTCTGTAGCTATTTTGTTACCCCTAATTATCTATACTGATTCATAGCTAAAGTGAGTGGTTAGTTTTGTACTAACATGACAGCCCATCAGTATTTCTTGCCAGTCTTCAGTTTACATTTTAGCCCCATGGTATGTATCTTTTTTCTTCAGTTTGTCTATTTTTCTCAGTTTGTTATCAGTCTTTTTCAGTCAATCTTTAGTTTCCTTTTTTAGCTCCCTTGCCTATACAGTTTCTTTTCATTTAGTAAGTGTTCAGTTGTTGAATTTTACTTGTGCATTTGATTTTCAGTCTCATGTTTCATTATTCATTCTTCAGTTAGTGAGATCTTTTTCCCATGGCTCTTGTAGTTAGGACTTAGGACAATGACCTCTTATTTTCAGAATTTTACGTGTAGCATTATTCAGTTTGTTTTTCTTTTATGCAGTTACTTTTATTTAGTTAATGTTCAGTCCTTTATGCTCATTGTTCATTAAGTCAACATATCTATGGAATTTTTCTAATTTTCTATATTCAGTTTTAATTTAGTTTCCCTTATCTTCTTCAGTACTCCCTCCGTCCCGAAAAGCTTGTCTTAGATTTATCTAGATATGGATGCATCTACTATACACTCCCTCTGTCCCATGATGTAAGACGCTTTTTGGGACGGAGGTAATATATCAGTTAATCTTCAGTTTTCAGGCTATAAACAAGAGTGCCATCACTCACTTTATTTCTTCTTTACTTAGTTCTCTTCAGTTTGCTCATTCTTGTTTAGTATTTCTCTCAGCCCCTTATTTCCTCTTCAGCCAATTTGTCTATTTTTTTGTTCTTTCATTCACTCAGTTTTAGATTTTCAGTGCACAGATACAAGGCTATGTTTTTGCCTTTTGGAGCAGAAGAACCCCACATGCTTTTATCTCATTTTTTTCTCCTTTCCCCAGGCTAGGGGTATCATCCAACCTTTCTCTGAAAGATTAAAATAATCTAACTAATTTCACTCTGTAGAATTTTTTTCAGACTCTAGGTTTTGGAAGGGTAGGTAGCTCTGGTTGTATTATGTTGATGCATGCCTCTAATTTAAACATGAGTGGTGTATCTAATTTAAAAATGGTTCTGGCTGTCCATTTTGTCAGTTTTTTTATTCTGTCTTTGGTTGGGTATCATTTCTTCTTCAGTATTTCATTCTTCTTCAGTATTCAGTCCTCCATTTTTTTCCTGAGTATTCTTTTGTATGTCTATGGGATAGAATGCAACAAGTAGTCATACGAGACTATCTTTGGTTTGATTTACTTTTTTCAGTTTATCCTTGTTACTGTTAAGTTTGCGGTGCTTCAATTTCTACGGTTTAGCCTTTAACTTTAGTTAGTTCAGTTCTCTCAGTCGTGTTTTGTCGTCTATCTGATGAGATTATCATCATCAGCTTTGGTTGGTTCAGTTATCATTTATTTTTTCAGTTATTCATTATTCCTTAGTATTACATTTTTTCCCATTCTTTGAGCTTACATCATTGTTCGATCTCTCAGTCTCCACAGTTTTCTTCAGTACAATTTTCAGTACTTATCATCTACGTACCATTTTTCCAGTTTCTGCTGTCTTCAATCTCGCAAGTTTCTTCTTCATTTTGTTTCTTCATTATATATTTCTTCAATCTAGTTTTCAAGTCTTCCCTTGTCACTTTTCATTCTAATCCTTCTGTTTTGGGTCTCGCTATTTTCTGTCCTTTTTCATTGTCTTTCGCCATTCTTCCCTTGTCAATCCGTGCTGGTGTCGTATGGACTTTGTGCAGAGAAACAAGTGAGCAACACCCTCTGTTTTATCTCGTCTACAACATTTTTTTCATTTATTTAGATGCCTTATTTAGTTCTGCTCTTATGTTGATTACCATTTAACTTCTAACTGGTTTGGTGTCTGCAGAAAATCGACAGGTACATTGCTTTTGAGCTCAACACCCGAGGGTGGTTGCATTGGCGATGGGTGACGGGCACAACACAAATTCAGGCATATGACGCTACACCAATGTATTACCGTTTTAAGGCTAACCTCAAGACAGGAATAGCGGTGCTCTTTAGTACTCCCTCTGTCCCAAAATAACTGTCTCAAATCTTAGTATAAATGTGTATTAAAGTTAGTACAAAGTTGAGACACTTATTTTGGGACGGAGGGAGTATTCATCTAAGCATGATGGTTGTACTGTCGAATTCCATGTCTTCAGTTTAGTCGGTTTGGGACATCAAGTTATTATTCAATGAGTTATGTGTCACCAGTTACTTTGCGTGGGACACCATTTTTTGTGTTTCATGAATATGTGTACATTTTGTATAAGTTGTCAAATAGACCAAGACAGCCATTTGTGAACGGATATACATGATGCACTGGGTTTTGGTCAAATTTATATTTTTTATTTGGGACTTGCTGTCCATCGGAAGAAAGCAAAACATTTTATAGTATTTGAGAAAGCAAGACATTTTTTTTAATAAGTGTAGAGATGTCCTGTATGATTTTTTCCATGAAGACACTAGGACCAGTCAAAAAAGAATCAGCTTGTAACGACGAAAAGGGCAGACCAAACCCAAAACCCTTTCGGGTTGAAAAGATCCTTTATTTTTTGATGAGTTGTTTCGGATTGAAAAGATCCGTTAGTGTCTCCCCTCCACTGGGCTAGTAGAGTGGTAAATAAATCGAATAAGGCTTGAACTACACATGGCTGAATCTGACGGGACAAAATTTTGACCGAGACTAAAGTCAAATTCAGTCGATTGATTAAATAGCTAGTCCCTATTTTATTAATTCGTTCGTAGAAACTTAGCCACAAAAGTAGGCAACAAACACTTAAATAGGCAAAAACAAGTGGAGCGAATGAGATTATCATAATCCATCATTACTGAACGTAGCCTTGGTCTTTTCTGTGGCAAATCACGCTTTGCTGATTTTCCAACAAGCTTGAGATGGGAAACCTGCAAGATCACGGGGTGCTTGCAAACTCGGTTTGATATCCCCTGGTTTCTGTTACATAAGTTTGTTGCATAAATAAAAACGTAAGCCGTCTTAGCTCAGTTGGTAGAGCGCATGGCTTTTAACCATGTGGTCGTGGGTTCGAGTCCCACAGACGGCGAATGATTTTTTCTGTGCATTTTGGTTAAGGCGTTCTTATTTTCTTTTGTGCTTTTGTTACATTACACATATACACATTTTAAAGTGACGAAAACGTTTTATATTAATGAACAGGTAGTACAAACGTGTTGCATTTTGATTCATCTTATGAAATCAGATGTGTCCAAGTTTAATTACTACTCTCTCCGTGTCTTTTTAGTTTGCATATGATCAAATTCAAGCTTTGTAAAGCTTGACTAATTTTATACTTCCTTCGTCCGAAATTACTTGTTTTAGAAATTGATAAAATGAATGTATCTATAACTAAAATAAGTCTAAGTACAATCATTTCTAGGACAAGTATTTTTGGATGGAGAGAGTAGTAAAAACCACCAACATTCACAATATGAAATCAAATCTCATCAGATGCTTCATGAAATGTATTTTCATACTATATAATTTTAGTATTGTATATGCTCATTTTTCTATATAAATTTGGTCAAATTTTGCGTAATTTGACTTTAAACAGATATTATATACGGAGTGAAAAGAAACGGAGGGAGTACTTGCACCACGATCCTGTTCGTCTTGTGAGATCAAATGTGTTCTGTGTTCAAGATCAATTTTTGCTAGGGGAATTGTGATGGGATTTGCCTGCCGAAGACCACAACGGTAGCTTCCTCTCGTTTGCTCTTCTAGTCTTAGACGGCCAGTGCAAATTTCCTTCAAACTTCACTGGTGAGTTCGTGAATTCGTCCTCTCTCTATCTGTTATGCTGGCGGTCGGTGATAGGGAGGAGAATCCCGGTGCCTCTGTTTTGGTTAATAGTTTAGGTTATGTCATTTTAGTCCTTGTGGGTGTGGTGCTCGAGCAGATGACGTCGCTTCTTATTCTAATTTGTCTTTCGAGGTTGATCCTCCTTGAATTCTCCGTTTCGACTTAGTTAATGGAGCTTTGACGTAGATTCGCGTTGTCTTCTTGGGACGGTGAGGTTAAGGTTTCTCGTCATATAGCGAGATCTGGTGGCAGATGCTTCAAATCTATGCAAGGGTTCAAATGCGATGGCTGCGGCTTCAGGGCGCTGGTCCTTAGGGACATGTGCACGAAGACTTTTGCCATCGACAAGGGTCAAGCCGGCTCCGATAAAGAAACAACGACAGTGATGCGTTGATGACTCATTCTGGCAGCAGTAGTGGTTGTTTGCTGTTCTCGAAATCTGAATGCATTTTTATTATATTTAAGATGCTTTATACTCCCGATGAATTTTTATAATAGATACAACCTTTCCAAATAAATGTGTTCAAGCTTAATTAGAACTTGCAGCACAACCAGATAGTTTTTCTGAAAACTTTCATGGCAATTCTCTCAAATAATAAATGCCCCTATATATATGCGCACATCAAATTGCACATGCCCTTTTCTCGTCGGCGGAGAACGACCACCAGTGAGCGTTGTCGCCCTAACAGACCCGCTTCGCCCGCGCCTTGGTCAAGCCTGTCATCGCGACCTCCACCGCCGGACCCACCACCACACCGCACCACCACTAGCATCTGAAGCCATCGAAGATGGCCAGCCAACGCCGCCCATGCCAGACCACAACCCTAAGCACGCTCTGCCCCACAGCACCACTGTCGGCCCTTCCGTACCACGGGCAAGTCCCCGCGCTGCTGCCAACGCTACCCAAGCGTCACACTGCCCTGGACCAGCGTTCCACCACCACACGGGGACGCCGACCCATGCCGAGTTCCACCACGTCAGGGAAAGAGAGGACCCCGCCACCACGAGCACCTATCGGGCTTTGCCTGACAGCGACGAGGGGAAGGAAGAGGGCTAGTTGCCGTCGGCTAGGGTGTGGAGCGACGCAGGTGAAAGAGGAAAGTTTCTTCCTTCCTCTTCATAAGATGAACATCAGTCAAAAGTAGTACATGCTTTGTGTGAAATATATATTCTTTTCATGGTTATATGGATCTCATTTCATTTTAACTTGGGATTGACGGAATCGTTAAAGACACCTCGTAGTTGATGGAAACATCTTTTCCACTGAACGAGAAACGCTGGAAATCCTGAAATAAATCCAGGAACAAGTGTGAGCATCAGAATTTGAACCCTAATGCTGGGATACCACTGTCCACCTTAACCATCCAACCACAGATTGGTTATATGAGTCTCATTTATATCATAAAGACAATAGTTCAAGTCACGTACACAGCAGTCTGACAAAACTGAAAAGACAACATAACACTAGTCTTTGCACAAAGGAACACCAACCAAGAAAGAAAATTACAATCAAAACAGAAGAAACCCCTGCGCTTACCAACGCGTGTCACCTACCTCCGACATCACCACATCAGTCACGAAAAATAATAATTCACGGATCACCTCCTCATTCGATCTTGATATGGCTCCATAGCTGATATGCAACTTTGCGGCCCTTTAAGATAGCTCACAAAAGATGAAATCATTACCGTTAAACGAATCAGACCGGTGCAATATCCCAGACACGCTATCAAACTCCATATGTGACTTACTAAGACGCCGAAGGAGTAAATCATACCTGCCAGCCATGAACCACAAACTTGCGTGGAAGTATGTCTTTGACCAACAAATATGCTCATATAATGTGTGGCTGTATATCAGCGTCATACAAGTACAAGTGTACACCAATCGTGGCCTAAGAATCGCAACAAACTAACTGCTCTAGTAGTACAAACTAAGCTACATCCACGACGGCGGCGCCGGTACTGCAAAGCGGATTGGCCTTGAAGCCAACGGCAGGGAACGACTTCTTGACGGGACCGACGCTGAGGGTGACGACCCCGCCGCCAACCTCGACGCCGGTGACGGGGACCCAGACGAACAGCACGCGCACGCGGACGCCCTCGAGCCCCGTGACCGCCCCGGGCGCCACGGACCCGGAGAGCTTGATGTCGTACAGGACGCGGTAGCCCCCGGCCTCGATCTCGCAGCCGTCGTCGAGGAAGAGCTCGAAGGAGCCGTCGGAGTGGAGGAGGTACCGCCGGGCGGTTTTCGGGAGGAGAGCGCGCGGGAGGCCGAACCGATCCATTAGCTCCGGCACGGTGGGAGGGTCGTAGGGCGCCGTCGAGGTGGAGCTAGTGAGGAGGTTCAGGCCGAGGAGGAGCAGGAGGAGCCGGCGGCTGGGGGCTGTGGCCGCCATGTTGACCATTGGGGGCTTGCTTGTTCTTGGTTTCGGCTCTGGGCGTTTGTTGTTTCTCTCTCGACGGATGGATGGGAAAGTGCCACCGGCCAAGGGAGCTCTGTTCTAGTTGGGCTTGGTTTGGGGAGGATAGAATAAAAAGGAGGAATCTTGAGATATTCTTTTAGCTTCAGCCAAGGGTGATAATGCAAACATCGCCATTGCCTTTGCAGAATTTTATAGTCTGTTCGTAATCAGCTAGTGCGTTTTCTACTGCGACATCTGGTTAGATGGTTAGAAGGCAGTGGTATCCCCTGTCCATTCAAGTTCCTGTGTCTGTATTTGTTTTGAATTTATTTTAGAATTTTCGATGATACGCGTTCTGTGGGAGAAAATGTTCCCCTTAACTATGAGACATCTACAGCGGCTTCGTAAAATTTCAAAATAATGTGCCGGCTCATTCCCTCGGATGTGCTCATAGGGGCATGATGTGTGTGTGTGCGCGCGTTCATAGAAGTGAGTATATGTGCGTGTATATAAGCGCTTGTGCCTGTACCGTGTTCAAAAAAGCTAGACTCCTATCGGATGATAAGTGCCACATACGTGACACGAAGCAATTCTGCCCTGATATATTTTGAGGGTCTTTTTTAACTGAGCTAGCTAAGTTTAATATTGTAAAAAAGATATGTTTAATCTTCATGGAATCTACAGCGTTTCCCATCAGAATTTGATCTCATTCAAATAAAATTTTGATCCAATGTATAATAAAATCCGGTCGAAAATCTTAACAAATCGACGCCGTTTACGAGGAAAACCAAACCAAACTACGCGCAAGTAATTAGAATGAAAGAAGGCCAAAAATATAGACGCTCATGAGAAGGCAAGGCTTAACTACTAGACAAAAGGACCATCACCATGAGAGACAAGAGTACACATGGGGTGTTGTTGAAGGATCACAATATTAAAACTTTACAAATAGCCGACATCACTTGCGTGCATACCGAACCCTATGACAACAGGAACATCCACAATCAACGAGTGCCATAGCATGACTGCATGTTCCGTTTAAAGGGGCAAGAATTCGAGATGCAAGCCCAGAGAGTACCATGAACACGAACCTGCTAGCTCTGCCACAGGATATTAGAACGAGCAAGTTGGGAGGCATCTTGTGTCATCATTGAGTAAAGATGAATCGAGACAATACCAAGAGTACGAAGCTCGCTGCAACACAATGACTGCCATGAAAGGGTCTTGAGCAAGCATCACCCGGGATGTCGCACCACACAATGGGCATGGTCGGATGGATGGCAGCAAAGGGTTCAAAAATGGCGCCTTCAGGAAGGTGAGCGATGTCCGTGAACGTCATCATCAATGGGCTTTCATGCAGAAATATACTGAGCAGATCGGGTACATGTCAAGGAACACACCTCTAGGAAGGTAAGCGACATTGGGCCGGTGTTACCGTGGTCAGATGATGCCTGGTTCAGCATGGATTTCTCCCGGAGCAAGAACCAGATCCAGCCCAACGTCGAGGCATTCTGCAGGGCATCTTCGACACATTCTTCTCTAGGGAGGTGATTTGCTACGCATATGGTGACCGCCAACATTTCTGGTCAACATCGTGACTTGATGGTCGTTGATTCTACTAGCTCCTGGGTTTAAACAAGTTTGCACCGCTCAGACAGAAGCCTAGAGGTGGCAACAAGCTTTGTTCATGACATGCCGCTGGTGAATGCAGGAGGAAGAAAACTTCAACACCCAAAGAATTTGGACGTAATTTTTAATTTAGGTTTGATGTTTTTGTAAGGATTTGTACCACTTGATAGATGGCCTTTAGACTTTTCGTGAAAAAAGATTGTGGTTGTTGCTGTCAAGTTTTAATGTGATACAAGTGCGCATGTATAGTCCACTGGCTGATTCTTTTGTTCAACCATAATGCTTACTTGGTTGTGATGGTCTTCATTGTCTGGTCACGCCAACCAGATGAAAATCCTTGTCTAGGCCATCTATGATCGGACATAATTAGGATTGTGTGAAGACGTTTATCTCTTTTTAAAGGCATAACTGTGGAAAAAATCAATTTAGACCGAGGTGTTAATTGTACATACTGTAATGGTTAGGCCGTGGTTGTCTTTTTTGTACTCTACCGAATAATTAATAAAAATGGTTGTATCCATAATTATGATGTGATGCAGAGGCCAGGGTTTTTAGCCTTCATTGCGAAAAAGAAAAGACAAAAGGGAAAATAAACTTTATAAAGCTGGCACCCTCTAATTTATAATTTTACCAATTGGTTGGACATATGTGTGAACAAAAGTTTGCCAGACCTAAATGACATATAAGAAATTTACAATTGCCACGCATGACAAACTAAATCTGCCACATTCTAAAACAAACAAGAAAATTAAACAATAATGTTTGAAACTAAGTTGCCATTGTTTACTAAGATGATGGCAAAAATGTATTGGAAAGAAAAATTATGAAATAGTCTTATGAAAAAAAAATTGTCGTGGATGTTCAAAATAAATTTGCCATGGTGTAAAAAAGAAATTTACAATAGTTTGTTTAATGAATGTGTACAAAAAGGAATTTACCGTAGTTTTTTCAACAAAATATTGCCATGTTCCAGAAATAGTTGACCACATTAAAACATTATGGACCAGGGTTCAAAAATAGATTTCCCATGGTCCAAATATAAATCTACCATGGCAGAGAACGAAAACCAAATATATTTTTTATTATTAAGTAAATTCAATATGGCCCCCAAAAAAGAAATTTGTCATGGCCCATTAAATAAATTTGCCATGGTGCAAAGAAAAAAAATTCGCCATGATCTACAATAAAAACAGAATTTGCCATGCCATCTACTATAAAAATGCCAGGATCCACACAAACAACTTGCCATTGTGCTAAAAAATGATATTAATGGCAAACTATGTGTAAGTTTACCATGATGGCAAATATAGTGTGAATTTGCTATGATGCTCACGAGATACTTGCCATGATGCTAGGAAATGACAATAATGACGAAATGTGTGTAAGTTTGGCAAGGTGGCATGTTTAGTGTAAAAATGGCCATGATGTATCCAAGCTAATTACCGTGATGCTAAAAAGGCATCAAATGCAGTTTTACACACTAATTTCACATGATGAAGAAAATATCATATAAAAAATTGTGTGTAAAGTTGCCATGATTGCATACACACTACTCGCTCGCATCTATATTTTTCTGCTTTTGCTTTGCGACGGTTTGGTTGTCACATCTATTATTCATGTGGTGGCATCTTCATATTTGTTGTCATGGTTACTTAAGAATCATTGTTTCCATGGAAACTCAAAGTATGTTGCCATGTTAATCAAAATCTCACCAATGGCATTATTCCAAAGGCGAGTACTAGGTGTCGGTCGGCCGGCCGAAATTGGGCCGACCATGCGCTAGCCGTTTGATTGGTCTCCCTGAGCCATCAGATGCACCCCCAGTGGATCTTCTTGCCCCCACCCCGATTGGGTCAACGCGTGGGGGCTTGATGGTGATATGTCTCCGTCGTATCTACTTTTCCAAACACTTTTGCCCTTGTTTTGGACTCTAACTTGCATGATTTGAATTGAACTAACTCGGACTGACGCTGTTTTCAGCAGAATTGTTATGGTGTTATTTATGTGTAGACACAAAAGTTTTCGGAATGACCTGAAACTTCACGGAACATCTATTTGGAAATAATAAAAAATCCTTGCAAAATATGAAGACCAGGGCCCCCACCGCCTGTCCACAAGGGTGGGGGGCGTGCCCCCCTACCTTGTGGGCCCCCTGGAGCTCCTCCAACCTCAACTCCAACTCTATATATTTGTTTCGGGGAGAAAAAAATCAGAGAGAAGGATGTTGGGGAACGTAGTAATTTCAAAAAATTCCTACGCACACGCAAGATCATGGTGATGCATAGCAATGAGAGGGGAGAGTGTTGTCTACGTACCCTCATAGACCGGAAGCGGAAGCGTTATAACAACGCGGTTGATGTAGTCGTACGTCTTCACGGCCCGACCGATCAAGCACCGAAACTACGACACCTCCGAGTTCTAGCACACGTTCAGCTCGATGACGATCCCCGGACTACGATCCAGCAGAATGTCGGGGAAGAGTTCCGTCAACATGATGGTGTGGTGACGATCTTGATGTTCTACTGTCGCAGGGCTTCGCCTAAGCACCACTACAATATTATCGAGGACTATGGTGGAGGGGGGCACCGCACACGGCTAAGAGATCAATGATCAACCGTTGTCTCTCTGGGGTGCCCCCTGCCCCCGCATATAAAGGAGCAAGGGAGGGAGGCGGCCGGCCTAGGAGGAGGGCGCGCCAAGGGGGGGGTCCTACTCCCACCGGGAGTAGGACTCCTCCTTCCCTTGTTGGAGTAGGAGAGAAGGAAAGAGGGGGGAGGAACAAGGAAAAGTGGGCTGCACCCCTTGTCCAATTCGGACCAGAGGGGGGGGCGCGCGCCTCCTTCCTTTTGGCCTCTCTCCTCTATTCCCGTATGGCCCAATAAGGCCCATATACTCCCCGGCGAATTCCCGTAACTCTCCGGTACTCCGAAAAATACCCGAATCACTCGGAACCTTTCCGATGTCCGAATATAGTCGTCCAATATATCGATCTTTACGTCTCGACCATTTCGAGACTCCTCGTCATGTCCCCGATCTCATCCGGGACTCCGAACTCCTTTGGTACATCAAAACTCATAAACTCATAATATAACTGTCATCGAAACCTTAAGCGTGCGGACCCTACGGGTTCGAGAACTATGTAGACATGACCGAGACACGTCTCCGGTCAATAACCAATAGCGGAACCTGGATGCTCATATTGGCTCCCACATATTCTACGAAGATCTTTATCGGTCAGACCGCATAACAACATACGTTGTTCCCTTTGTCATCGGTATGTTACTTGCCCGAGATTCGATCGTCGGTATCTCAATACCTAGTTCAATCTCGTTACCGGCAAGTTTCTTTTACTCGTTCCGTAATACATCATCCCGCAACTAACTTATTAGTTGCAATGCTTGCAAGGCTTAAGTGATGTGCATTACCGAGAGGGCCCAGAGATACCTCTCCGACAATCGGAGTGACAAATCCTAATCTCGAAATACGCCAACCCAACAAGTACCTTCGGAGACACCTGTAGAGCACCTTTATAATCACCCAGTTACGTTGTGACGTTTGGTAGCACACAAAGTGTTCCTCCGGTAAACGGGAGTTGCATAATCTCATAGTCATAGGAACATGTATAAGTTATGAAGAAAGCAATAGCAACAAACTAAACGATCAAGTGCTAAGCTAATGGAATGGGTCAAGTCAATCACATCATTCTCCTAATGATGTGATCCCGTTAATCAAATGACAACTCATGTCTATGGCTAGGAAACATAACCATCTTCGATCAACGAGCTAGTCAAGTAGAGGCATACTAGTGACACTCTGTTTGTCTATGTATTCACACATGTATTATGTTTCCGGTTAATACAATTCTAGCATGAATAATAAACATTTATCATGAAATAAGGAAATAAATAATAACTTTATTATTGCCTCTAGGGCATATTTCCTTCAGTCTCCCACTTGCACTAGAGTCAATAATCTAGTTCACATCGCCATGTGATTTAACATCAATAGTTCACATCACCATGTGATTAACACCCATAGTTCACATCGTCATGTGACCAACACCCAAAGGGTTTACTAGATTCAATAATCTAGCTAGTTCACATCGCTATGTGATTAACGCCCAAAGAGTACTAGGGTGTGATCATGTTTTGCTTGTGAGAGAAGTTTAGTCAACGGGTCTGCCACATTCAGATCCGTAAGTATTTTGCAAATTTCTATGTCAACAATGCTCTGCACTAAGCTACTCTAGCTAATTGCTCCCACTTTCAATATGTATCCAGATTGAGACTTTGAGTCATCTGGATCAGTGTCAAAACTTGCATCGACGTAACCCTTTACGACGAACCTTTTGTCACCTCCATAATCGAGAAACATATCCTTATTCCACTAAGGATAATTTTGACCAATGTCCAGTGATCTACTCCTAGATCACTATTGTACTCCCTTGCCAAACTCAGGGCAGGGTATACAATAGGTCTGGTACACAGCATGGCATACTTTATAGAACCTATGGCTGAGGCATAGGGAATGACTTTCATTCTCTCTCTATCTTCTGCCGTGGTCGGGTTTTGAGTCTTACTCAACTTCACACCTTGTAACACAGGCAAGAACTCCTTCTTTGACTGTTCCATTTTGAACTACTTCAAAATCTTGTCAAGGTATGTACTCATTGAAAAACTTATCAAGCGTCTTGATCTATCTCTATAGATCTTGATGCTCAATATGTAAGCAGCTTCACCGAGGTCTTTCTTTGAAAAACTCCTTTCAAACATTCCTTTATGCTTTGCAGAATAATTCTACATTATCTCCGATCAACAATATGTCATTCACATATATTTATCAGAAATGTTGTAGTGCTCCCACTCACTTTCTTGTAAATACAGGCTTCACCGCAAGTCTGTATAAAACTATATGCTTTGATCAACTTATCAAAGCGTATATTCCAACTCCGAGATGCTTGCACCAGTCCATAGATGGATCGCTGGAGCTTGCATATTTTGTTAGCACCTTTAGGATTGACAAAACCTTCTGGTTGCATCATATACAACTCTTCTTTAATAAATCCATTAAGGAATGCAGTTTTGTTTATCCATTTGCCAGATTTCATAAAATGCGGCAATTGCTAACATGATTCGGACAGACTTAAGCATAGATACGAGTGAGAAACTCTCATCGTAGTCAACACCTTGAACTTGTCGAAAACCTTTTGCGACAATTCTAGCTTTGTAGATAGTAACACTACTATCACCGTCCGTCTTCCTCTTGAAGATCCATTTATTTTTATGGCTTGCTGATCATCGGGCAAGTCAACCAAAGTCCACACTTTGTTCTCATACATGGATCCCATCTCAGATTTTATGGCCTCAAGCCATTTCGCGGAATCTGGGCTCATCATCGCTTCCTCATAGTTCATAGGCTCGTCATGGTCAAGTAACATGACCTCCAGAACAGGATTACCGTACCACTCTGGTGCGGATCTCACTCTGGTTTACCTACAAGGTTCGGTAGTAACTTGATCTGAAGTTTACATGATCATCATCATTAGCTTCCTCACTAATTGGTGTAGTAGTCACAGGAACAGATTTCTGTGATGAACTACTTTCCAATAAGGGAGCAGGTACAGTTACCTCATCAAGTTCTACTTTCCTCCCACTCACTTCTTTCGAGAGAAACTCCTTCTCTAGAAAGGATCCATTCTCAGCAATGAATATCTTGCCTTCGGATCTGTGATAGAAGGTGTACCCAACATTTTCTATTGGGTATCCTATGAAGATGCACTACTCCGATTTGGGTTTGAGCTTATCAGGTTGAAACTTTTTCACATAAGCATTGCAACCTCAAACTTTAAGAAACGACAGCTTAGGTTTCTTGCCAAACCATAGTTCATACGGTGTCGTCTCAACGGATTTAGATGGTGCCCTATTTAATGTGAATGTAGCTGTCTCTAATGCACAACCCCAAAACGATAGTGGTAAATCGGTAAGAGACATCATAGATCGCACCATATCTAATAAAGTACGGTTACGATGTTCGGACACACCATTACATTGTAACGGTGTTCCAGGTGGCGTGAGTAGTGAAACTTTTTCACATTGTCTTAACTGAAGGCCAAACTCGTAATTCAAATATTTTACTTCTGCGATCATATCGTAGATACTTTTATTTTTGTTACGATGATTCTCCACTTCACTCTGAAATTCTTTGAACTTTTCAAATGTTTCAGATTTGTGTTTCATCAAGTAGATATACTCATATCTGCTCAAATCATCTGTGAAGATCAAAAAATAATGATACCTTCCGCGAGCCTCAATATTCATCAGACCACATACATCATTATGTATGATTTCCAACAAATCTGTTGCTCGGTCCATTGTTCCGGAGAACAGAGTCTTAGTCATCTTGCCCATGAGGCATGGTTCGCAAGCATCAACTGATTCATAATCAAGTGATTCCAAAAGCCCATCAGCATGGATTTTCTTCATGCGCTTTACACCAATATAACCTAACCGGCAGTGCCACAAATAAGTTGCACTATCATTATTAACTTTGCATCTTTTGGCTTCAATATTATAAAAATGTGTATCACCACGATCGAGATCCAACAAACCATTTTCATTGGGTGTATGACCATAGAAGGTTTTATTCATGTAAACAGAACAACAATTATTCTCTAACTTACATGAATAACCGTATTGCAATAAACATGATCAAATCATATTCATGCTCAACGCAAACACCAAATAACACTTATTTAGGTTCAACACTAATCCCGAAAGTATAGGGAGTGTGCGATGATGATCATATCAATCTTGGAACTACTTCCAACACACATCGTCACTTCACCCTTAACTAGTCTCTGTTCATTCTGCAACTCCCGTTTCGAGTTACTACTCTTAGCAACTGAACCAGTATCAAATACCGAGGGGTTGCTACGAACACTAGTAATATACACATCAATAATCTGTATATCAAATATACCTTTGTTCACTTTGCCATCCTTCTTATCCGCCAATTACTTGGGGTAGTTCCGCTTCCAGTGACCAGTCCCTTTGCAGTAGAAGCACTCAGTTTCAGGCTTAGGTCCAGACTTGGGTTTTTTCACTTGAGCAGCAACTTGCTTGCTGTTCTTCTTGAAGTTCCCCTTTCTTCCCTTTGTCCCTTTACTTGAAACTAGTGATTTTGTTTACCATCAACACTTGATGCTTTTCTTGATTTCTACCTTCGTCGATTTCAGCATCACGAAGAGCTTGGGAATCGTTTCCGTTATCCCTTGCATATTATAGTTCATCACGAAGTTCTACTAACTTGGTGATGGTGACTAGAGAATTCTGTCAATCACTATTTTATCTGGAAGATTAACTCCCACTTGATTCAAGCGATTGTAGTACCCAGAAAATTTGAGCACATGCTCACTGCTTGAGCTATTCTCCTCCATCTTTTAGCTATAGAACTTGTTGGAGACTTCATATCTCTCAACTCGGGTATTTACTTGAAATATTAACTTCAACTCCTGGAACATCTCATATGGTCCATGACGTTCAAAACGTCTTTGAAATCCCGATTCTAAGCTGTTAAGCATGGTGCACTAAACTATCAAGTAGTCATCATATTGAGCTAGCCAAACGTTCATAACGTCTGCATCTGCTCCTGCAATAGGTCAGTCACCTAGCGGTGAATTAAAGACATAATTCTTCTGTGCAGCAATGAGGATAAACCTCAGATCACGGACCCAGTCCGCATCATTGCTACTATCATCTTTCAACTTAGTTTTCTCTAGGAACACATATAAAACATAGGGAAGCAATAACGCGAGCTATTGATCTACAACATAGATATGCAAATACTATCAGGACTAAGTTCATGATAAATTAAAGTTCAATTAATCATATTACTTAAGAACTCCCACTTAGAAAGACATCCCTCTAATCTTCTAAGTGATCACGTGATCCAAATCAACTAAACCATAACCGATCATCACGTGAAATGGAGTAGTTTTCAATGGTGAACATCACTATGTTGATCATATCTACTATATGATTCACGCTCGACCTTTCGGTCTCAGTGTTCCGAGGCCATATCTGCATATGCTAGGCTCGTCAAGTTTAACCTGAGTATTCTGCGTGTGCAAAACTGGCTTGCACCCGTTGTAGATGGACGTAGAGCTTATCACACCCGATCATCACGTGGTGTCTGGGCACGACGAACTTTGGCAATGGTGCATACTCAGGGAGAACACTTTTATCTTGAAATTTAGTGAGAGATCATCTTATAATGCTACCGTCAATCAAAGCAAGATAAGATGCATAAAAGATAAACATCACATGCAATCAATATAAGTGATATGATATGGCCATCATCATCTTGTGCTTGTGATCTCCATCTCCGAAGCACCGTCATGATCACCATCGTCACCGGCGCGACACCTTGATCTCCATCGTAGCATCGTTGTCGTCTCGCCAATCTTATGCTTCCACGACTATCGCTACCGCTTAGTGATAAAGTAAAGCATTACAGCGCAATTGCATTGCATACAATAAAGCGACAACCATATAGCTCCTGCCAGTTGCTGATAACTCGGTTACAAAACATGATCATCTCATACAATAAAATTTAGCATCATGTCTTGACCATATCACATCACAACATGCCCTGCAAAAACAAGTTAGACGTCCTCTACTTTGTTGTTGCAAGTTTTACGTGGCTGCTACGGGCTTAGCAAGAACCGTTCTTACCTACGCATTAAAACCACAACGATAGTTTGTCAAGTTGGTGCTGTTTTAACCTTCGCAAGGACCGGGCGTAACCACACTCGGTTCAACTAAAGTTGGAGAAATTGACACCCGCCAGCCACCTGTGTGCAAAGCACGTCGGTAGAACCAGTCTCGCATAAGCGTACGCGTAATGTCGGTCCGGGCCGCTTCATCCAACAATACCGCCGAACCAAAGTATGACATGCTGATAAGCAGTATGACTTATATCGCCCACAACTCACTTGTGTTCTACTCGTGCACAACATCAACGCATAAAACCTAGGCTCGGATGCCACTGTTGGGGAACATAGTAATTTCAAAAATTTCCTACGCACACGTAAGATCATGGTGATGCATAGCAACGAGAGGGGAGAGTGTTGTCTACGTACCCTCATAGACCGGAGGCGGAAGCGTTATAACAACGCGGTTGATGTAGTCGTATGTCTTCATGGCTCGACCGATCAAGCACCGAAACTACGGCACCTCCGAGTTCTAGCACACGTTCAGCTCGATGACAATCCCCGGACTCCGATCTAGCAGAATGTCGGGGAAGAGTTCCGTCAGCACAACGGTGTGGTGACGATCTTGATGTTCTACTGTCGCAGGGCTTCGCCTAAGCACCACTACAATATTATCGAGGACTATGGTGGAGGGGGGCACCGCACACGGCTAAGAGATCAATGATCAACTGTTGTCTCTCTGGGGTGCCCCCTGCCCCCGTATATAAAGGAGCAAGGGAGGGAGGCGGCCGGCCTAGGAGGAGGGCGCGCCAAGGGGGGAGTCCTACTCCCACCGGGAGTAGGACTCCTCCTTCCCTTGTTGGAGTAGGAGAGAAGGAAAGAGGGGGAGAGGAACAAGGAAAAGTGGGCTGCACCCCTTGTCCAATTCGGACCAGAGGGGGGGGGGGGCGCCTCCTTCCTTTTGGCCTCTCTCCTCTATTCCCGTATGGCCCACTAAGGCCCATATACTCCCCGGCGAATTCCCGTAACTCTCCGGTACTCTGAAAAATACCCGAATCACTCGGAACCTTTCTGATGTCCGAATATAGTCGTCCAATATATCGATCTTTACGTCTCGACCATTTCGAGACTCCTCGTCATGTCCCCGATCTCATCCGGGACTACGAACTCCTTCGGTACATCAAAACTCATAAACTCATAATATAACTGTCATCGAAACCTTAAGCGTGCGGACCCTACGGGTTCGAGAACTATGTAGACATGACCGAGACACGTCTCCGGTCAATAACCAATAGCGGAACCTAGATGCTCATATTGGCTCCCACATATTCTACGAAGATCTTTATCGGTCAGACCGCATAACAACATACGTTGTTCCCTTTGTCATCGGTATGTTACTTGCCCGAGATTCGATCGTCGGTATCTCAATACCTAGTTCAATCTCGTTACCGGCAAGTCTCTTTTACTCGTTCCGTAATACATCATCCCGCAACTAACTTATTAGTTGCAATGCTTGCAAGGCTTAAGTGATGTGCATTACCGAGAGGGCCCAGAGATACCTCTCCGACAATCGGAGTGACAAATCCTAATCTCGAAATACGCCAACCCAACAAGTACCTTCGGAGACACCTGTAGAGCACCTTTATAATCACCCAGTTACGTTGTGACGTTTGGTAGCACACAAAGTGTTCCTCCGGTAAACGGGAGTTGCATAATCTCATAGTCATAGGAACATGTATAAGTTATGAAGAAAGCAATAGCAACAAACTAAACGATCAAGTGCTAAGCTAATGGAATGGGTCAAGTCAATCACATCATTCTCCTAATGATGTGATCCCGTTAATCAAATGACAACTCATGTCTATGGCTAGGAAACATAACCATCTTCGATCAACGAGCTAGTCAAGTAGAGGCATACTAGTGACACTCTGTTTGTCTATGTATTCACACATGTATTATGTTTCCGGTTAATACAATTCTAGCATGAATAATAAACATTTATCATGAAATAAGGAAAAAAATAATAACTTTATTATTGCCTCTAGGGCATATTTCCTTCAAAGGATTTATCACGTTTTATGATATGGAGCCGCCGCCAAGCCCTAAAACCTCTCGGGAGGGCTGATCTGGAGTCCGTTCAGGGCTCCGAAGAGGGGAATCCGTCGCCATCATCATCATCAACCATCCTCCATCACCAATTTCATGATGCTCACCGCCGTGCGTGAGTAATTCCATCGTAGGCTTGCTGGACGGTGATGGGTTGGATGAGATCTATCATGTAATCGAGTTAGTTTTGTTAGGGTTTGATCCCTAGTATCCACTATGTTCTGAGATTGATGTTGCTATGACTTTTCTATGCTTAATGCTTGTCACTAGGGCCCGAGTGCCATGATTTCAGATCTGAACCTATTATGTTTTCATCAATATATGAGAGTTCTTGATCCTATCTTGCAAGTCTACAGTCACCTATTATGTGTTATGATCCGTTAACCCCGAAGTGACAATAATCGGGATACTTACCGGTGATGACCGTAGTTTGAGGAGTTCATGTATTCACTATGTGTTAATGCTTTGGTCCGGTACTCTATTAAAAGGAAGCCTTAATATCCCTTAGTTTCCGCTAGGACCCCGCTGCCACGGGAGGGTAGGACAAAAGATGTCATGCAAGTTCTTTTCCATAAGCACGTATGACTATATTCGGAATACATGCCTACATTACATTGATGAATTGGAGCTAGTTTTGTGTCACCCTATGTTATGATTGTTACATGATGAACCGCATCCGGCATAATTCTCCATCACCGATCCATTGCCTACGAGCTTTCCATATATTGTTCTTCGCTTATTTACTTTTCCGTTGCTATTGCTATCATCACTACAAAATACCAAAAACATTACTTTTGCTATCATTACCTTTTGCCACTGTTACCACTACTATCATATTACTTTGCTACTAAACACTTTGCTGCAGACATTAAGTTTCCAGGTGTGGTTGAATTGACAACTCAGCTGCTAATACTTGAGAATATTCTTTAGCTCCCCTTGTGTCGAATCAATAAATTTGGGTTGAATACTCTACCCTCGAAAACTATTGCGATCCCCTATACTTGTGGGTTATCAAGGCTATTTTATGGCGCCGTTGCCGGGGAGCATAGCTCTATTCTTTGAGTCATTTGGGATTTATATCTGCTTATCATTATGAAGAACTTGAGATCCAAAAACCAAGATTTATCCCTCAACTACGAGGGGAGGTAAGGAACTGCCATCTAGCTCTGCACTTGATTCACCTTCTGTTTTGAGTAAGCTTGCGACACCTAAATCTGCTTCTGTTATTCGTTCTGATATGTCGCATGTTATTGATGATGCCACTTCTGCTATGCATGATACTTAAGATGAAACTACTTCTATGCTTGATACTACTGTGCCACTTGGTGAATTTCTTGATGAACAACTTGCTAGGGTTAGATAGAATGAAAATATTGAATCTGATAATATTGATGAAAGTGATGATGAAGACTCGCCTGTTATTCCTGAGGGTTATGTTTTTGAAAAAGAAGCTACTCTAGCTATTTTAGCTTGCAAAGATAGATACGAACTTAAGAGGTTATTAGCTAAATGGAATAAGCAATCTCTAAATGCTAGGATGAAACCTGACCCTGCTTTTGCTACTTCACCTATCTGTGTTACTGATAAGGATTATGAATTCTCTGTTGATCCTGATATAATTACTTTGGTTGAATCTGATCCTTTTCATGGCTATGAATCTGAAACTGTTGTGGCACATCTTACTAAATTAAATGATATAGCCACCCTGTTCACTAATGATGAGAGAACTCGCTACTTTTATATCCTTAAAATATTTCCGTTCTCATTAAAGGGTGATGCTAAGATATGGTTTGTGATCCTGGTTGTGTGCGTAGTCCCCAGGATATGATTTACTACTTCTCTGCTAAATATTTCCCTGCTCATAAGAAACAAGCTGCTTTAAGGGATATATATATAATTTTGTGCAAATTGAAGAAGATAGTCTCCCACAAGCTTGGGGGAGGCTTCTCCAATTACTTAATGCTTTGCCTGATCATCCTCTTAAGAAAAATGAAATACTTGATATCTTTTATAATGGACTAACTGATGCTTCCAGAGATTACCTGGATAGTTGTGCTGGTTCTGTTTTCAGGGAAAGAACGCTTGATGAAGCTGAAATTCTATTGAATAATATGTTGACAAATGAAAATAATTGGACACTTCCTGAACCAGTTCCTGAACCAACTCCTGAGCCTATTCCTAAACCAACTCCGAAGAAGAGAGGTGTTCTATTTCTCAGTCCTGAAGATATGAAAGAGGCAAAGAAATCTATGAAAGAAAAAGGTATTAAAGCTGAAGATGTTAAGAATTTACCTCCAATTGAAGAAATACACGGTCTTAATTTACCGCATGTTGAAGAAACATATGATCTTAATCCTTCACCTATTGAAGAAACTCATGGTCTTGATAACCCGACACAGGTAGTAAAGGTAAATTATCTCTATAGATATGATAAAGCTGAAATCCCATTTACTAAATTTGCTAGCCCATGCTTAGATGAGTTTGATAAATTTATGGCTAAGCAAGAAGACTTCAATGCTTATTTTGGCAGACAATTGAAATACAATTAAAATATGCTTGAACACTTGGGTGATTATATGGCTAATGTCAAAGGTGAACTTAAACTTATTAGCAAACATGCTTCTATGGTTACCACTCAAGTAGAACAAGTACTTAAAGCTCAAAATGATTTACTCAATGAATTGAATAGTAAGAATAATGATAACGCTGTTAGAGTTATGACTAGAGGTGGTAGAATGACTCAGGAACCTTTGTATCCTGATGGCCACCCTAAGAGAATTGAGCAAGATTCTCAGAGAAATAATGTGGATGCATGATACGTCTCCAACGTATCTATAATTTTTGATTGTTCCATGCTATTATATTATCAACCTTGGATGTTTTATATGCATTTATATGCTATTTTATATGATTTTTGGGACTAACCTATTAACCTAGAGCGCAGTGCCAGTTTCTGTTTTCCCTTGTTTTAGAGTATCACAGAAAAGGAAAATCAAACGGAGTCCAATTAACCTGAAACTTCACGGAACTTATTTTTGGAAGGAAAGCAACCCGGGAGACTTGGAGTCAACGTAAGGGAAGTAACGAGGAAGCCATGAGGCAGGGGGGTGCCCACCCCCCTGGGCGCGCCCTCCACCCTCGTGGGCCCCTCGTGGCTCCCCTGACGTACTTCTTCCGCCTATATATCTCCATATACCCTAAAACAATCGGGGAGCATAATAGATCGGGAGTTCCGCCGCCAGAAGCCTTTGTAGCCACCAAAAGCCAATCCAGACCCATTCTGGCACCCTGCCGGAGGGGGAATCCCTCTCCGGTGGCCATCTTCATCATCCCGGCACTCTCCATGACAAGGAGGGAGTAGTTCTCCCTCGGGGCTGAGGGTATGTACCAGTAGCTATGTGTTTGATCTCTCTCTCTCTCTCGTGTTCTTGAGGTGATACGATCTTGATGTATCGCGAGCTTTGCTATTATAGTTGGATCTTATGATGTTTTCTCCCCCATCTACTCTCTTGTAATGGATTGAGTTTTCCCTTTGAAGTTATCTTATCGGATTGAGTCTTTAAAGATTTGTGAACACTTGATGTATGTCTTGCCGTGCATATCTGTGGTGACAATGGGATACCACGTGATTCACTTGATGTATGTTTTGGTGATCAACTTGCGCGTTCCGCCCATGAACCTATGCATAGGGGTTAGCACACGTTTTCGTCGTGATTCTCCGGTAGGAACTTTGGGGCACTCTTTGAGGTTCTATGTGTTGGTTGAATAGATGAATCTGAGATTGTGTGATGCATATCGTATAATCATACCCACAGATACTTGAGGTGAAATTGGAGTATCTAGGTGACATTAGGGTTTTGGTTGATTTGTGTCTTAAGGTGTTATTCTAGTACGAATTCTAAGGCTGTTTGTGACACTTATAGGAATAGCCCAATGGATTGATTGGAAAGAATAACTTTGAGGTGGTTTTGTACCCTACCATAATCTCTTCGTTCGTTCTCCGCTATTAGTGACTTTGGAGTGACTCTTTGTTGCATGTTGAGGGATAGTTATGTGATCGAATTATGTTATTATTGTTGAGAGGACTTGCACTAGTGAAAGTATGAACCCTAGGCCTTGTTTCAACACATTGCAATACCGTTTACGCTCACTTTTATCATTAGTTACCTTGCTGTTTTTATATTTTCAGATTACAAAAACCTTTATCTACTATCCATATACCACTTGTATCACCATCTCTTCGCCGAACTAGTGCACATATACAATTTACCATTGTATTGGTTGTGTTGGGGACACAAGAGACTCTTTGTTATTTGGTTGCAGGGTTGCTTGAGAGAGACCATCTTCATCCTACGCCTCCTACGGATTGATAAACCTTAGGTCATCCACTTGAGGGAAATTTGCTACTGTCCTACAAACCTCTGCACTTGGAGGCCCAACAATGTCTACAAGAAGAAGGTTGTGCAGTAGACATCAAGTTCTTTTCTGGCGCCGTTGCCGGGGAGGTGAGTGCTTGAAGGTATATCTTTAGATCTTGCAATCGAATCTTTTTATTTCTTGTTTTAGCACTAGTTTAGTTTATAAAAAAAATAAAAAAAATATGGAATTGAGTTTGCCTCATACGTTTCATCTTTTTAATATCTTTCGTGAGTATGATGGAAAGGAAAATTATGCTCAAATGCTAGAAGAAGAACGTATTAAAATGTTTGGCACTAAATCTTTGAATGATGAGCATGATTGCAATGTTGTTAGTATGAACTCCTTGATATCCATGGTCAAAAATCCTTGAATCATCTTATCCATGTCCAAGTACTATGTTCAACTTATCTTGTCCAGTGTCAGTCTTAGTGACAGAAACTCCGGTGAACCACATGAGTGTTAAGTCCGGTTAAATGCTTATTCTTGTGGATGGACTAACCCGTTTATTATTATGTGTTGAATATTTCCTATGAGTATTATATCGTTGTGAGCTTAACAATTATGAATAATGAAATTTAAGCCCTTTCTGCGATGTCGCATAGACGTCCGACTGTGGCACAATTGTCCTTTACTTTTGATATAAGCCCTTTCTGTGATGTCGCTTAGACGTCCGACTATGGCACGCTTGTTATTTACTTTTCAGTATAAGCCCTTTCTGTGATGTCGCTCAGACGTCCGACTGTGGCACGCTTGTTATTTACTTTTCAGTATAAGCCCTTTCTGTGATGTCGCTCAGACGTCCGACTGTGGCACGCTTGTTATTTACTTTTCAGTATAAGCCCTTTTTGTGATGTCGCTCAGACGTCCGACTGTGGCACACCTGTTATGTACCTTTCATTATAAGCTCTTTCTGTGATGTCGCTCAAACGTCCGACTGTGGCACGCTTGTTATTTACCTGCGATATAAGCCCTTTCTGCGATGTCGCTCCGACGTCCGACTGTGGCACGCATGTCATTTTCTTCTCAATATAAGCCATTTTCATGGTGTTGCTTAGACGCCTGACTGTGGCATGATTATTTATTTGTTCACCCTTCGAGGCGTCGCTCCAGACACCCGATCGGCTTTTCAATTAATTTGTTGGGATTTCGGGAAGACTACCGCCCGACTCCTTTTTTTTTACTTACCATGTTGTTCCAATAATTATTAATTTGAATGTGCAACACCAATTACTAATGACGTATTCATGCATGCATTTGTTATATCTTATGTCCGAACTGTCTTGCGAGTACTTTCAAAGTACTCACCTGGCTTGTTGATTTGGCCAGATGTTGATGAAGGCGATCTCATGGATGAAGAGTTCGATAGCGAGTCCGACGCCTAGAGGAGTCCCAGTCAGTCTCGAGTGATCTTGGATTTGGTTACTGTATTATATCCGCTTCCGCTACCCGAATAAATTCATCGAGTCTCACCTCGACGCTCGATGAGCTGCCAGTTTAGGAGTCATGTTATCCACCCTCCCCTGTGTTGTTCCACCACTTTTATCTCAAGTCAGTAGTATACCACCACACCATTGTGACATATCCGCCATTATGTTTAATTATTGGTGTGCTTGTAATAATCTGTTGAGCAGCCCTAGCTCGACCTTGTAATATAATTATTGCTACTGGCTTATTGTATCAAGAATTTTGTCTACCAGTATGGAGGATTTTCCTCATACTGGACTCAAAAGATCGGTTTCTCAATAAAAAATTTTATTAGAAAATCGGTCGTGACAAGCTTGGTACCAGAGCCAGGCTGACTGTAGGAAGCCACTAGGTGCGATCGCTAATCGGTTATTAGCATAAGAGCTAATTCGTGTTGCTCCACCTCTGGCGCCCGCTCCATCTACTCGGCGCAGCACTTCACGTCTGGAGCCTATTAGTGAGGAGGAGGTCGAGTCCCCAGCCTCTCTGCGTCTCACCCTCGGCAGGGCAAAGGAGATCGTCAACATCTCCGACTAAGTATGCTTAGCCGCCATGCGATGTACCGCTTTGTACGATATGTTTATGTGTACATAAGTTGTGAGAAGTAGCTTGTTTGCGCACCATGTAGGAACTAGGAGAAGTGCACTAGCCTAAATAACATGTGAGGAATATGTACGCATATCCTGAGTGATGTAGTGTATAATTACCGCCTGCGTGTAAGATATGTAATGAGCAGTCCTTCTCCGTGCGCAATCGATCTTTTATCTTGAGTAATCCTGGAGCATTTGATTTATTTCCCATCTTTGTGCATTTATTGATTTTTTTGCGACTCTTTTCACTTTCTTATGAGTTTTACAAAATATACCCCCAGAGTGAAAAATGTCTCGTCCTTGGACGCACTCCATGCCAACTCCGCCAGAGGAAAATTATGGCACTCAACCGGGCAACAATTTCACACAAGGACAGTCGAGTCAATAGGACAGTGAAACATCATTTTCCCAAATGTGCCGCCTTTATGAGCAAAGTCAGCAACAACACCAGGAAATGATGAACCAAGTCATCAATATGGGAAATCACCGTGGACAGTATCAGCAACAATCCAAGTTATCTGAGCTACAGAAGACGCGTCCCCAAACATTTTCTCATACTGACAAACCTCTTGAGGCCGAAGATTGGCTCCGAGACATGGAAAGAAAATTAATTATTGCACAATGTTCAGACCTCGAGAAAGTACTATATGCCCCGCACTATCTCACAGGAGCAGCTGCATCGTGGTGGGAGAATTTCCTGCACATGCACCCCAATGAAAATGATATAACCTGGGAGGACTTCAAAGAAGGTTTTCGTGGGGCACACATTCCTAAGAGTATAATGAAAATAAAGAAGAGAGAGTTTGATGACCTCAAACAAAGGACCATGACGGTGTCAGAATACAACGGTCAGTTTACTCTATTATCTCGCTACGCCAACGAAGACCGTATGACTGAAAGCAAGAAGATGGAGAAATTCCTAGACGGTCTGGCGCCCGCGCTTAAATGCCAGCTGCTTGTGCACACTTTTTCAGATTTCAAAACGCTAGTGGATAAGGCCATTACCTTGGAAAATGAGAGACACAGCTTGGAGGATTTCCGCAAGCGAAAAAGGGACCAGACTACTCTTGCTCGCAACCACCGAAGCAAGACGGATTTTCAGAAAGGTGGGACACACAAACCCACGACGAACGTCTCACGCCCAATCAAGAATTTCCATGCAAGGGGCAAGGAGTTCACATATCGCCCAGGCATTACTTGCTACACATGTGGAGAAGAAGGGCACTATGCCAAGCAGTGCCCCAAGCCAAGGAACTCGACCCCAAAGCCGAACAACGGTGGCAATAATTCAGCACCCAAGCGAAACAATTTCAACCCCAATAACAACCACAGCAAGGGTCATCTGAACCACGTGACCAAAGAGGAAGCACAGAATGCCCCGGATATCGTACTCGGTACGTTTCCTGTCAACACAATACCTGCCATGGTTTTGTTTGATTCTGGAGCTTCTCACTCATTCATCTCGAAAAGTTTTGCTTTGCAAAATAATTTTTCGATGTTTCCCTTGGAAAAATCCATGATCATCAAGTCCCCTGGGATTGAGCAAGTTACTCAGAGTTACTGCCAAGGTGTGGTTATTGAGTTTGAAGGATTTAAGTTTCACGCCAATCTTATTGTTTTGGAAAATAAAGGACTGGATGTCATCCTAGGGATGGATTGGTTAACCACCAACAAAGGTTTTATTGACTGTTTCAACTGGACTGTAATTCTCACCCGCCACCACGGGAAGACAATAAGAGTTTCAGCCAAAGAGAGAAAAATATCCTGGCAACCAAGATTGAACAAGGTGGACGTTTCTAAATTAAGCAAGGTTCCAGTAGTGTGTGAATTTCCAGACGTATTTCCCGAAGAACTACCAGGCATGCCACCAGACCGAGAGATAGAATTCAGCATTGAGCTAGCACCCGGAACCACCCACATATACAAGAAACCATACAAAATGGCACCATCCGAGTTGGTAGAATTGAAGAAGCAAATAAAAGAATTACCGGACAAAGGATATATTCGAGCCAGCTCCTCACCTTGGGGTTCACCAATTTTATTTGCCAAAAAGAAGGATGGAACACTGAGATTGTGTATAGACTATCGAGCACTTAACATGGTCACAATCAAGAACAAATACCCGATGCCCCGGATAAATGATTTATTTGATCAACTCGCTCAGGCCAAGGTATTCTCAAAGATTGACTTAAGGTCGGGATACCATCAGTTAAAAGTACGAACAGAGGATATCCCCAAGACAGCCTTCACCTCCAGATACGGACTGTATGAGTTCACAGTAATGCCATTTGGACTAACGAACGCCCCCGCATATTTTGTTCACCTCATGAACAAAGTATTTATGAAGTTTATGGACAAGTTTGTTGTAGTATTCATCGACGATATACTGATATACTCCAAGACACCAGAAGAGCACGCGGAACATCTCAGAATTGTGCTGGGAGAACTCAGGAAACATCAACTGTACGCCAAGTTCAGCAAGTGCGAATTTTGGCTAAGACAAGTAGGGTTTCTGGGCCACATACTGACCCAAGAAGGTATTGCCATAGACCCGGAAAAGGTCAAGGCCATACTTGGCTGGAAACCACCAGCCAGCGTAACGGACGTACGAAGTTTCTTGGGAATGGCAGGATACTACCGAAGATTTATTGAAGGTTTCTCCACCATAGCTAAGCCAATGACGCAGTTACTCAAGAAAGACAAGAAGTTTGAATGGACGGAAGCTTGCGAGAAAAGTTTCCAAGAGCTAAAAAGGAAATTAATGACAGCACCAATATTAATTGTGCCAGACATACACAAAAATTTCAAAGTGTATTATGACGCATCGCAAAAGGGTCTCGGATGCATATTGATGCAAGAAGGCAAAGTTGTCGCATACGCTTCGAGACAACTTCGCAAGCATGAAGAAAATTATCCCACTCATGACTTAGAATTGGCAGCAGTCATTCATGCACTCAAGGAATGGAGGCACTTCTTACTTGGAAATCGTTGTGAAATATATACTGACCATAAAAGTCTCAAGTATATTTTCACACAGCCAGAACTCAATTTACGGCAACGACGCTGGTTGGAATTGGTAAAAGATTATGATGTGGGTATCCACTATCATCCAGGAAAAGCAAATGTGGTGGCAAATGCTCTTAGTCGGAACCCCAGCTCGGACGACAACAGTCTACAAGGCTTGAAACCTGAATTCCAACAAGAATTTGCCAAACTCAACTTAATGATGGTCGCGGAAGGCACCATAACAAATTTGGAAGTGCAACCCAACCTTGTGGAAAGAATTAAAGAAACTCAGCATGGGCTCCCCAGCATCGAAGGCATAAAAAGAAAGGTGAGCATGGGCAAGGCCTCGGAATTCGTCATAGACGATGAGGGAACATTATGGTACGGAGACAGACTCTGCGTGCCAAATATAGAGGACCTCAAGCAGCAAATTCTAGCTGAAGCCCACACCGCTCCATATTCGATCCACCCTGGAGGAACCAAAATGTATAAGGATATCCAGGAAAGATTTTGGTGGCACGGTATGAAGAGGGATATAGCCACTTCCATTGCATGTTGTGATTCTTGTCAACGCATAAAAGCTGAGCATCAAAGACCAGCCGGACTACTGCAACCAAACAAAATACCTGAGTGGAAATGGGATGAAATAGGGATGGATTTCATTGTCGGACTACCTCGGTCACGACACGGGAATGATGCCATATGGGTCATCACCGATAGATTAACCAAGGTGGCACATTTCGTTCCAGTGAAGACAACCTACACCACTCAGAGGCTTGCCAGGATTTATCTCTCCCGTATAGTTTGTCTGCATGGAGTCCTGAAGACTATAATATCCGACATAGGCACTCAGTTCGTCTCGAGATTCTGGGATCATTTACAACAGGCTCTGGGAACTCAACTGGCCTTCAGTACAGCCTACCATCCTCAGACTGATGGATAAGCTGAACGCGTAAACCAAATTCTAGAAGACATGCTAAGAGCATGTGTCCTCACCTATGGGACTAGTTGGGAAGAAAGCCTGCCATATGCCGAGTTCGCATACAACAACAGTTACCAGGCAGCCTGCAAATGGCACCTTTTGAAGCCCTATATGGACAGAGATGTCGTACCCCACTAAATTGGTCAGAAACCGGAGACAGCCGTATATTCGGCCCAGACATGCTCAAAGAAGCCGAGGAAGAGGTCAAGCTAATCAGGGACCGACTCAAGACCGCTCAAAGCCGACAGGAGAGTTATTACGATTGGAAACACCGCGAGGTCAGATTCGAACCCAGTGAATTTGTATACCTACGAGTATCACCTATGAGGGGCCTGCAACGATTCAAGATTAAGGGAAAGCTAGCACCAAGATTCATCGGACCATTCTGTATAGTGGCACGAAGGGGCACTGTAGCCTACCAACTAGACTTACCCGAAGAATTATCCGATGTCCACGACGTGTTCCACGTCTCGCAATTGAGGAAGTGCGTAAGCAATCCAGAAAAGCAGGTATCCCATGAGAACATTGACGTAAAGCTAGACCTCACCTATCGGGAACATCCAGTAAAAATATTAGAGGAGTCTGAAAGGAGGACCCGACAGAAAACCATCAAGTTTTTCAGAGTTCAGTGGAGCAATCACACCGAGAGTGAAGCAACTTGGGAAAGAGAGGATTTTCTTCGGACAGAACACCCACACTTATTTGAGGATCAGCTAAAATCTCGGGGACGAGATTTTTCCCTAAGGGGGTAGGTGTTGTGACACTCCAAAATTTTATTCAATTTTCAAAAAAAACTTTGTTGGTTTTGAGGAAGGTCATTTAAATCCTTCCAAAAATCCCTCTCTCAAAAAAAAATTCCCTTGGCAAGGATTTTATTTTTTTACTTTGTATCTTCTTCAATTCTGGTGTTTGAATTATGAAAACTTCCTTCTGATTATTCCCTTCTCAAATAAATTCTTGGGATTTATTTATTTCTTCAAAAAGAAACCCTAGGAGTTTTGGGACTTCTCTCATTTTGAAACCACCCATGGTTTTACCATGCCTCATGTGATAAAACCTCCCAAACCCCCCCCCCCTCCATTTTGGGGCAATCAAAACTTTCTGTTCCAACAAGTCCAAACCATTTTTGGATTTTATTTCATTTATTTTATCTCCCAAATCAATTCTGTCATTTATTTTGAACCTAGGTGATTTTCAAAGCAAGTACCATATTGCCTTTGAGTTTTGATCTCAAACCACTCCTATGGATAGTCCTTAGCACCCACAACCTAGAACCACCAAGATCCACCCTCCTTCTTTTCAAAATTTTCAAGTTTCAGCCTCTGCAAGTTTGGACCAGATTTGTCAAATTTGGTGAAATTCATATCTTCTCTTCTCCAAAAATTCTACCAAAATTCAGGCAGCCCCCAGATGCAATGAGAGGCCACCCCACCAAAAATTAGCTCAAGGAAAATTCCCCACATGCCAAAATCATTTCGTCGAACACCTGGCCAGCACTGTTACTGTGCACTTTCAGTAAAATTTAGAGTTTCAGAGTTTTACAGTGTCGTTTCTTCGTCAGAGACTTGTCATCGATAAACTATGCGCCCTGGCGCGTTGCGCTCGGCCTCTCCTCCCTGGCCAGAGCACCACACGCCCTCTTGGACGGGTGCAGGCGTCGGTGGTGGCAAGCATCCTCGGAGTTGGCAGCTTCTACGGTGGCAACGCCACCCGTGGCGGCCAACAAAAGACAACGCCAGCTCGCAACGCCGTTCGGCGCCGCCCAACGCTCCCCTGCCCTCCGTGTGGCCTCATGCACGCCAGCGCACCCCGCAGCACCGTCGCCGTGGCCAGGCAAGCACAGGGCACGCTCTCTGCCGCCGACGGGCCCGCGTCGCCCCGTTCCGTCGAAACCCACTCAAGCTCCTAATCCAAGTCCGTTTAGCGTCTGAACGGGACCAGTAGACCTCCACGATGACGCCCAACTCCCTAATCTCCCCCGACCAAGCACTGCACCGCCGTAACCATCGCCGGAGATCCCCGTTCACGACCACCGCCTCGGATCGCCTATAAAAAGGGGCCTCGAGCTCGCCCTCGAACACGCACCACCACTGCACCCCACAGACACCCCGCCAGGCCACTAGGAGGACCTCGAGGAGGTCTCCTCCCCCAACTCCGGCCGCCTCATTCCGCCCCGGCCACCAACTCGATCCACTCCTGTGAGGCCATCCCCGACGCCCAAACCTCGTCAGTAGCCTCCTCGAGCACCCAGTGATCTAACCCAAGCTTCAATTTGACCTCCGCAGCCCTCCCCGACGAGATCCAACTCCACCCGAGCCGCCGTCCGCCGGAGCAAGGACCGCCGTCGACGTGGTGCTCGCCGACGACCACCACCACCACCCACCGACGCGGAAGAACACACTGAGCACGTAGGTACCCTCCGATCCTCCTAACTCGCCGTGGATCGCCGCCGGCGACCACCGTAGCTCTCGGGCGCCGACGCGCTCTGTTCCTCCTCCCGTTTGAAATTTCAAACCTTACGGGCGGGACCCCCTCGTTAGTCTCTCTTTTCTTTTAAACGAAACGTTTTCTGAAGGCGCCTTCTGCCAAAGTACGTCTCCCCTCTGGGTCGGCGTATTCTCAAACGAAGCGTTTTCTGTTTTTATAAAGAAAACCCTGGAAACTTTCTGTTTCATTACAGAAAGGTCCCTGGACAAAACTCTTATAACTTTTAAGCAGAAAATGATCTTTGATTGATTCTTTTTCTGCCCTCTTTAAATTTTTGTCTAGTTTTTTTATCAGATTTATTCGAAAAATATTTGGAATATTTTTTTGTGCACCTCATGGTATTTACGTTAGCATGTATGTTTCTTTATACCGTAGATACCGAAGGAGGTGACGGAACCGCGAACTTCACCGAGCTAGGCTCCGACTACTGTGAACCAGGCAAGCATGTTTGAACTTTTGATATGATGAGTGTCTTTGGCATGATTGCATTAAGTAGTTTCATGGCATGTTTATGAGTATATAAATGAATATCATATTACATGCAAAGTTGAGGCAAGTGAGTTTCAGAAATCCATAAGTTGTTGGATATGAGTTTGCATGGCCATGTGATGGCATGGGGATGGGTAAGATGGCAGTGTTGTAGCATGCCAGTCTTATGCCAGACTATTTGACTCCAGTGTCAACATGAATCAGTCCAGTTCCCATCCGTTTTCCCTTCCTGTACTACCACATGTTTTCCGCAAGGGATATGGATTAGTAAGTTGCAAACCGCTTTCCTAGTACACACCAAATAGAGAGGTCGTGATGATGGTTCCATGGCCCTGGATTAAAGCCAGTCATCCGGCCAGGGGGCATGGGTGTTTCCGGTTGGGACCGAGAGGGGGGCACCCCTTAGAGCGCGCGTATATAAATTTGATCCCATGCTATTCGAGATTGTGATCTCCCCGTCTCAAAGTTTTTCTTGAACGCGGTCTAGGGTGATTCCTGGCATCGTGAGGTGGGATGGGTGTGTACTGGTTAGATGTGTTTCTTCCGAAATACCGTAAACGGAACTAGTCCTTCGTGACTACGGAAATCCGTTGGCTGTGGGAAATTTAGTACAAACTCTGCAGAGTCAAAAATCCTTGAATCATCTTATCCATCTCCAAGTACTGTGTTCAACTTATCTTGTCCAGTGTCGGTCTCAGTGATAGAAACTCCGGTGAACCACATGAGTGTTAAGTCCGGTTAAATGCTTATTCCTGTGGATGGACTAACCCGTTTATTATTATGTGTTGAATATTTCCTATGAGTATTATATCGTTGTGAGCTTAACAGTTATGAATAATGAAATTTAAGCCCTTTCTGCGATGTCGCATAGACGTCCGACTGTGGCACAATTGTCCTTTACTTTTGATATAAGCCCTTTCTGTGATGTCGCTCAGACGTCCGACTGTGGCACGCTTGTTATTTACTTTTCAGTATAAGCCCTTTCTGTGATGTCACTCAGACGTCCGACTGTGGCACGCTTGTTATTTACTTTTCAGTATAAGCCCTTCCTGTGATGTCGCTCAGACGTCGGACTGTGGCACGCTTGTTATTTACTTTTCAGTATAAGCCCTTTCTGTGATGTTGCTCAGACGTTCGACTATGGCACGCTTGTTATTTACTTTTCAGTATAAGCCCTTTCTGTGATGTTGCTCAGACGTCCGACTGTGGCACGCCTGTTATGTACCTTTCATTATAAGCCCTTTCTGTGATGTCGCTCAGACGTCCGACTGTGGCACGCTTGTTATTTACCTGCGATATAAGCCCTTTCTGCGATGTCGCTCCGACGTCCGACTGTGGCACGCATGTCATTTTCTTCTCAATATAAGCCCTTTTCGTGGTGTCGCTTAGACACCCGACCGCGGCATGATTATTTATTTGTTCACCCTTCGAGGCGTCGCTCCAGACACTCGATCGGCTTTTCAATTAATTTGTTGGGATTTCGGGAAGACTACCGCCCGACTCCTTTTTTTTTTACTTACCATGTTGTTCCAATAATTATTAATTTGAATGTGCAACACCAATTACTAATGACGCATTCATGCATGCATTTGTTATATCTTATGTCCGAACTGTCTTGCGAGTTCAAAGTACTCACCTGGCTTGTTGATTTGGCCAGATGTTGACGAAGGCGATCTCATGGATAAAGAGTTCGATAGTGAGTCCGACGCCTAGAGGAGTCCCAGTCAGTCTCGAGTGATCTTGGATTTGGTTACTGTATTATATCTGCTTCCGCTACCCGAATAAATGCATCGAGCCTCACCTCGACGCTCGATGAGCTGCCAGTTTAGGAGTCATGTTATCCACCCTCCCCTGTGTTGTTCCACCACTTTTATCTCAAGTCAGTAGTATACCACCACACCATTGTGACATATCCGCCATTATGTTTAATTATTGGTGTGCTTGTAATAATCTGTTGAGCAGCCCTAGCTCGACCTTGTAATATAATTATTGCTACTGGCTTATTGTATCAAGAATTTTGTCTACCAGTATGGAGGATTTTCCTCATACTGGACTCAAAAGATCGGTTTCTCAATAAACATTTTTATTGGAAAACCGGTCGTGACATTTTATGTTTTAATTAGTGTTTGTGCCAAGTAGAACCTTTGGGAAGACTTGGGTGAAGTCTTTGCGATCATGCTGTAAAAAAACAGAAACTTTAGCGCTCACAAGAATTGTGGCCACTTTTATTTGGAGAGTGATATTTAGTTAACTCCTTTTGCATATGATTAATAGATAAATTCCTCAGGTCCATAAATTTATTTGAGAATTTTATGAGTTCCACAAGTATACGTTTGATTCAGATTACTACAGACTGTTCTGTTTTTGACAGATTCTGTTTTTCATGTGTTGTTTGCTTATTTTGATGAATCTATGGCTAGTAAAAGAGTTTATAAACCATAGAGAAGTTGGAATACAGTAGGTATAACACCAATATGAATTTAGGATGAGTTCACAATAGTATGATTTTTTTTCTTATACTAATGGAGCTTACGAGTTTTCTGGTAAGTTTTGTGTTGTGAAGTTTTCAAGTTTTGGGTAAAGATTCGATGGACTATGGAATAAGGAGTGGCAAGAGCCTAAGCTTGGGTATTCCCAAGGCACCCCAAGGCAATATTCAAGGACAACCAAAAGCCTAAGCTTGGGGATGCCCCTGAAGGCATCCCCTCTTTCGTCTTCGTTCATCGGTAACTTTAGTCGGAGCTATATTTTTATTTACCACTTGATATGTGTTTTGCTTGGAGCGTCAATTTATTTTGTTAGGATTTGCTTGCTGTTTGAATAAACTACCAAGATCTGAAATTCTTAAATGTTAGAGAGTCTTCATATAGTTGCATAATCATTTGACTACTCATTGATCTTCACTTATATCTTTCGGAGTAGTTTGTCATTTGCTCTAGTGCTTCACTTATATCTTTTTAGAGCACGGTGGTGGTTTTATTTTATAGAAATAGATGAACTCTCATGCTTCACTTATATTATTTTGAGAGTCCTAAACAGCATGGTAATTTGCTTTGGTTATGAATTTCGTCATAATATGATGGGCATCCAAGAGGGATATAATAAAAAGTTTCATATAAAGTGCATTGAATACTATGAGAAGTTTGATACTTGATGATTGTTTTGAGATATGAAGGTGGTAATATTATAGTATGCTAGTTGAGTAGTTGTGAATTTGAGAGATACTTGTGTTAAAGTTTGTGATTCCCGTAGCATGCACGTATGGTGAACCTTTATGTGACGAAGTCATAGCATGATTTATTTATTGATTGTCTTCCTTATGAGTGGCGGTCGGGGACGAGCGGTGGTTTTTTCCCTACCATTCTATCCCCCTAGGAGCATGCGCGTAGTACTTTGTTTTGATAACTAATAGATTTTTGCAATAAGTATGTGAGTTCTTTATGACTAATGTTGAGTCCATGGATTATACGCACTCTCACCCTTCCACCATTGCTAGCCTCTCTAATACCGCGCACCTTTCGCCGGTATCATACACCCACCATATACCTTCCTCAAAACAGCCACCATACCTACCTATTATGGCATTTCCATAGCCATTCCGAGATATATTGCCATGCAACTTTCCACCCTTATGTTATTATGACACGCTTCATCATTGTCATATTGCTTTGCAAGATCATGTAGTTGACATCGTATTTGTGGCAAAGCCACCACTCATAATTCTTCCATACATGTCACTCTTGAGTGTTTGCACATCCCGGTACACCGCCGGAGGCATTCATATAGAGTCATAATTTGTTCTAAGTATCGAGTTGTAATTCTTGAGTTGTAAGTAAATAAAAGTGTGATGATCATCATAATTAGAGAATTGTCCCAGTGAGGAAAGGATGATGGAGACTATGATTCCCCCACAAGTCGGGATGAGACTCCGGACGAAAATAAATAAATAAAAGAGGCCAAAGAAGCCCAAATAAAAAAAGAGAGAAAAGAGGCCATAAAAAGGAGAAGGCCCAAATAAAAAAAAATAAGAGAAAAAGGGAGAAGGGGCAATGCTACTATTCTTTTACCACACTTGTGCTTCCAAGTAGCACCATGATCTTCAAGATAGAGAGTCTCCTATGTTGTCACTTTCATATACTAGTGGGAATATTTCATTATAGAACTTGGCTTCTATATTCCAATGATGGGCTTCCTCAAAATGCCCTAGGTCTTCGTGAGCAAGCGAGTTGGATGCACACCCACTAGTTTCTTTTGTTGAGCTTTCATACACTTATAGCTCTAGTGCATCCGTTGCATGGCAATCCCTACCCATTCACATTGATATCTATTGATGGGCATCTCCATAGCCCGTTGATATGCCTAGTTGATGTGAGACTATCTTCTCCTTTTTGTCTTCTCCACAACCACCATTCTATTCCACCTATAGTGCTATATCCATGGCTCATGCTCATGTATTGCGTGAAGATTGAAAAAGTTTGAGAACACCAAAAGTATGAAACAATTGCTTGGCTTGTCATCGGGGTTGTGCATGATTTAAATATTTTGTGTGGTGAAGATGGAGCATAGCCAGACTATATGATTTTGTAGGGATAGCTTTCTTTGGCCATGTTATTTTGAGAAGACATGATTGCTTAGTTAGTATGCTTGAAGTATTATTATTTTTATGTCAATATTAAACTTTTGTCTTGAATCTTATGGATCTGAACATTCATGCCAAAATGAAGAGAATTACTTAGAGAAATATGTTAGGTAGCATTCCACATCAAAAATTCTATTTTTATCATTTACCTACTCGAGGACGAGGAGGAACTAAGCTTCGGGATGCTGATACGTCTCCAACGTATCTATAATTTTTGATTGTTCCATGCTATTATATTATCAACCTTGGATGTTTTATATGCATTTATATGCTATTTTATATTATTTTTGGGGACTAACCTATTAACCTAGAGCCCAGTGCCAGTTTCTGTTTTTTTTCCTTGTTTTAGAGTATCGCAGAAAAGGAAAATCAAAAGGAGTCCAATTGACCTGAAACTTCACGGAACTTATTTTTGGAAGGAAAGCAACCCGGGAGACTTGGAGTCCACGTAAGGGAAGCAACAAGGAAGCCACGAGGCAGGGGGGCGCCCACCCCCTGGGCGCGCCCTCCACCCTCGTGGGCCCCTCGTGGCTCCCCTGACGTACTTCTTCCGCCTATATATCTCCATATACCCTAAAACGACCGGGGAGCACAATAGATCGGGAGTTCCGCCGCCAGAAGCCTCCGTAGCCACCGAAAGCCAATCCAGACTCGTTCCGGCACCCTGCCGGAGGGGGAATCCCTCTTCGGTGGCCATCTTCATCATCCCGCGCTCTCCATGACGAGGAGGGAGTAGTTCTCCCTCGGGGCTGAGGGTATGTACCAGTAGCTATGTGTTTGATCTCTCTCTCTCTCTCTCTCTCGTGTTCTTGAGGTGATACGATCTTGATGTATCACGAGCTTTGCTATTATAGTTGGATCTTATGATGTTTTATCCCCCCTCTACTCTCTTGTAATGTATTGAGTTTTCCCTTTGAAGTTATCTTATCAGATTGAGTCTTTAAAGATTTGAGAACACTTGATGTATGTCTTGCCAGGCGTATCTGTGGTGACAATGGGATACCACGTGATTCACTTGATGTATGTTTTGGTGATCAACTTGCGGGTTCCGCCCATGAACCTATGCATAGGGGTTGGCACACGTTTTCATCGTGATTCTCTGGTAGGAACTTTGGGACACTCTTTGAGGTTCTATGTGTTGGTTGAATAGATGAATCTGAGATTGTGTGATGCATATCGTATAATCATACCCACGATACTTGAGGTGAAATTAGAGTATCTAGGTGACATTAGGGTTTTGGTTGATTTGTGTCTTAAGGTGTTATTCTAGTACGAATTCTAAGGCTGTTTGTGACATTTATAGGAATAGCCCAACGGATTAATTGGAAAGAATAACTTTGAGGTGGTTTCATACCCTACCGTAATCTCTTCGTTCGTTCTCTGCTATTAGTGACTTTGGAGTGACTCTTTGTTGCATGTTGAGGGCTAGTTATGTGATCGAATTATGTTATTATTGTTGAGAGGACTTGCACTAGTGAAAGTATGAACCCTAGGCCTTGTTTCAACACATTGCAATACCATTTACGCTCACTTTTATCATTAGTTACCTTGCTGTTTTTATATTTTCAGATTGCAAAAACCTTTATCTACTATCCATATACCACTTGTATCACCATCTCTTCACCGAACTAGTGCACATATACAATTTTCCATTGTATTGGGTGTGTTGGGGACACAAGAGACTCTTTGTTATTTGGTTGCAGGGTTGCTTGAGAGAGACCATCTTCATCCTACGCCTCCTACGGATTGATAAACCTTAGGTCATCCACTTGAGGGAAATTTGCTACTGTCCTACAAACCTCTGCACCTGGAGGCCCAATAATGTCTACAAGAAGAAGGTTGTGTAGTAGACATCAATGCACCTAGTCCTTCTAATAGGAAGAAAAAGAAAAATGATATGACTTTGCATGCTTCTAGTGAACCTATTACTGAAACACCTAAGAATCCAAATGATATTTCTATCTCTGATGCTAAAACACAATCAGGTAATGAACCTGAAACTAGCGATAATGTTAATGATAATGTTCATGATGATGCTCAACCTAGTAATGATAATGATATAGAAATTGAACCCGTTGTTGATCTTGATAACCCACAATCAAAGAATCAATGTTATGATAAGAAAGACTTTGTTGCTAGGAAACACGGTAAGGAAAGAGAGCCTTGGGTTCAGAAACCCATGCTTTTTCCTTCCAAACCATCCAAGAAAAAGGATGATGAGGATTTTGAGCGCTTTGCTAAAATGATTAGACCTATCTTTTTGCGTATGCGATTAACTGATATGCTTAAAATGAATCCTTATGCTAAGTATATGAAATATATTGTTACAAATAAAAGAAAGATACCGGAAGCTGAAATTTTACCATGCTTGCTAATTATACTTTTAATGGTGGAATACCAAAGAAACTTGGAGATCCCGGTGTACCAACTATACCATGCCCCATTAAAAGAAACTATGTTAAAACTGCTTTATGTGATCTTGGAGCCGGTGTTAGTGTTATGCCTCTCTCTTTATATCATAGACTTGATTTGAATAAGTTGACACCTACTGAAATATCTTTGCAAATGGCTGATAAATCAACTGCTATACCCGTCGGTATTTGTGAGGATGTGCCTGTTGTGGTTGCAAACATTACTATTTTAACGGACTTTGTTATTCTTGATATTCCCGAGGACGATAGTATGTCTATTATTCTTGGAAGACCTTTTTTGAATACTACAGGGGCTGTTATTGGTTGCACCAAAGGGAATGTCACTTTTCATGTTAAGGTAATGAGCATACGGTACACTTTCCGAGGAAACAACCTCAAGTTCATAGTATCAACTCTATTGGAAAAATTCCATCGATTATATTTGGAGGTTTTGAATTTACTCTTCCTACTGTCAAGAAGAAATATGATATTCTTATTATTGGGGATGTACATATCCCTGTTGAGGTAACATAGTGTTATTCGAAATTTCTCTGGTTCCATGTTATTCGGAATGAGTTCGTTAACAAGACTTGATCAACCTTGTTAGTGGATTCCTTTTGATGAGCATGAGATGGATGAAACTAGAAGGCACAACCTTCTGTACCTTCCTCTTACTTTATGTTTTTTATATTAAATAAAATAAAAACAGTATTTTCTGTCTCTTATCTGATTTATCCATGCAATATAAAAATACCCCGAAAATAAAAGTTCTCCAAATGCCCTGAAATTTAAATATGATTTTTTCTGGAATATTTGAGAATATTTGGCACCGAGAACACAATAGGAGGAGCTGGCACTTGGCCACGAGGGTCGGGGGCGCGCCACCTGCCTCATGGGCCCACGGTGGCCCTCCTTCACTTATTCCTGCACCCACACACTCCTTCTTCCTCCCACAAACACGAATATCCAGCTCAAACCACTACAAAAAATACACTTCCGTGATGATACGTGTTTGTCACAGTAGGTCGCTTTTTTTGTCATGCATGTACATCCATGACAAATTTATGACAGAATCAAGATAGTCATATCTGTGCTGTCGTAGAAGTGTTCCATGACATTACCAAAATTATCATCACGGAAGTGTCCACTTCCATGACGATAAATCGCGCGTCATAGAAGTGCTTTCGTCAAGGGTGACCGACACGTGGCATCCACCGTAACGGAACGCCGTTAAGCTATCGGGTCGGGTTTTGGATCCGATAACCCGTTAACAGCCCCGACCAATGGGAAATTTCCACGTGTAAAATTCTTATTGGCCGGACGAAACACGTGTCAGCTCGTCAGTGGGTCAGATAAGCGCCTATGATACGTCGACACGTGGCACGGCCCAACAGAGGCCCATTCCTGTGTAAAGGCCGGCCCATTTGACTTGGTCAAAAGCTGGCGGCCCGGCCCATGGAAAGCCTATTAACGGCCTATTCGAATATAGCCCATTTACAGCCCGCTAACCCAAGGCCCGTTACGCCCTATCCGAATTAGGCCCAGTAGCGTCATCTGGGCCATCCAATATGATTCTAGCCCGTTTTCACTTCTGGCCCATGTATGGCCCATGACGTCTTTCGGCCCATATGAGGCCCTATGTAACTCTTGGCCTACTAACGGCCCATGGTGAAACTGGCCCGTAATGAATAGTGTATCACTTTACACCCATTAACGGCCCGTGGTGAAACTGGCCCATGATGAACAGTGTATCACTTTATACCCATTAATGGCCCGTTATTCCGTTGGGCCGTTTCCAGCCCATGTCATCTTTTGGCCTTCTCAAAACCCATTTATTCTTGGGCTCATTTCTAGCATTCGTTTACTTACGGCCCATTACTGTCATTTTCTGCTTGTGGGCCAAATTCAGCCCGTGGTTACAGTCGGCCCGTTTGTGGTCCATTAATACGTTGGGCCATTTTCATAGCATCATCAAATACGCCTATTAATGATGGCCCGTTATGGTCGGCCCATGAACAAACAATTCCAACTCTAGCCCGTTTACGGCCATAATGCGGCCTGTTATTGGCCCATGTTTGGCCATCGATCATACTGCCCGTATAAGGCCCATTGATGATACGGCCCGTAGAAGGCCCATTGTTTCTATGGCCCATAGAAGGCCCATTGTTTCTACGGCGCATAGAAGGCCCACTGTTTCTACGTCCCATAGGAGGCCCAGTGTCACTACAGTAAATATTAGCCCATGGTTATTGTGGCCTAGTTTTAAAAAATAGGTTAATGCAGCCACTAGCAAACCGCGGAAAAAGAACTGCAATGACTAGAAGCAAACAAATAAACAAGACAACAAGGAAATAAATAAGCAAGCAACTTACGCTAGGCTATCACGGATATCACACATATTACATCCACTGGGCATCAAAGTTCACCACCAGTGCAAATAAACGCGCGGACAAAAGAATATACAAAACTGAGAGCACTTCAGAAGGCACTAGGCCTGGCCAGGCCGCCCCCCCCAAACAGCTGAAGAAGCTGAGTAGACCTTAGTTGTGTCAACGATAGATGCATCAACACTAGATTTAAGGCATGATGGTGCACACAGCAGTCCTCTGACATCTTCATTGCATCTTTGACTTCAAGTCGGAGCTGAGCTGAAGCAAGCCTTTCCTCTTTAAGTTGAGACTGAAGAAGTCGAACTGATTGAGGCAGCGACTGCATAGAGGTTGTCTCACACCTGCCGGTGAGTAGCTTCAACTCACTGTCTTCATCAAGACAGGACCTTGGGGTCATCTCACTGTCCTCAAAATGGTTTGGCTCACTATCTTCCCTAAAGTTCTGCCTGGCATAAGAGATACGAGTCTGAAAGAGAAACAAGGAGACACGTAACAGGTTTCACAATTATATAAGCAAATAAATGGATCTGTTCTGCATAAGGAACATGTTTTTACAACTACAATTTGAAACTGGTAGTTGTTGCAAACATCCAATCAGATGTAAACATCAAAGCAAACAGTAGTGGAGGAAATGATGCCTATCCTAATCTATACTAGAAAAAAGTTTGAAGGCTTGAGAAGGATGAACTTACATTACATGTTAACACGGGCTGGACAAAGCCCTTCTCCATGTTGATGGAAGGATAATTCAATAAATTCCCCAAAGAAAATTCTTTATAAGCATTGCCATTATTCTACATTTTGCAAAGAGTAAATATAGATCAAATAATATTGGAAGAAACAGAGGATAATGAAGCTGAGGTGCAGACTGATGATACATAATCAAATAGCAATTAATTAAGTACAGCGTCACAAGGCAAAAGGGAGAGAGGTACTGACAAGAGCAATGCAGAGCCCATTATTGTTTTGAGATCGTATGATCCTTTGAGCAAGGAGATTCATCTGAAATTAGTTTTCATACAAGAGAGAAGGTAAGGCACAAGCAGAAATTTGGGAGTTCATATTTTGAATTGATATCATAGACAGTACCTGACGCTGGGCTCCCAGCAGTTCTAATAGGGTTTGGCCACTGGAGTAGGGGTAAAGTGTGGTACAGTTGGGCCTGTGTTTTCTGTGGCTGCTGATCTATCTGATTTAACATGTATCACTACCTTTTCCAAATACCTAGTTTGTACTCCTTGACGACCTGCACTCACCCTCTTCCTTTTGGACACCTATTACGAAAGAACAACATCTGACTGGAAAAACATAGTGTGACGACACATGGAATAGGTACATAAAATGGATAGGTATGGCATATACTCATATATGATGCTTAAACTAAGAAGATGGTGTAACAAAGTAGAAGTAATGCAAGAGGTCAGATGCAAAATATGTGCAACCAATACAACTTTGCAAAGTTAGAGCAAGCACCTTGATGGGTGAATAAGATAGGCCATCCTCCACCATGCCAAGTTTGATAGCCAGTGGATCGTTCCGCAATATTCCTCTCGTGCGCCCATTCTCATATTCATTTTGATAATGTTCAATATCTGACATGCATGAAGACATAAAAACCAGTGAGATTTTCTTTGTAATGCAGAAGTGATTCTAATCCAATACTGCCTCCGTGTAAAACCCTTTATGCTATCTCTGCAATTCTTTTAAAAGATTCCATGCATGCTGTAATTTGTTGTGTGCATTAATATAATGTGGCCTACTACTCAAAATATGAGAGCTCCAGAAGTGATGACACTTCGCAGATGATAGCTTCAACATATAGTAAAGAAGAACAAGTCGACCTAACCTGACAGATTCAAAATATACTAAGGGAGAACAACTCAACCTGACCAGTCGACCGCAAGAGAAGAGTATCATCTTAAAGAAGAGCAGAAGAGCAAGCAGATTGAAGATATTACAAGTCTTTTAATACAATGTCGGTTGGCCACCCTTGATGAACCAGAACGCATAGAGAAATACTATTCTTTCCGGTCTCTCCATATGTGGCTCACATGCATTTCGAAACTAAAGTAGGAACATTTAGCTTACCAATTAAACATCTCTCAGTTTTACTAATATCAGCAATAATATCAGATATGAATTTGTACAACTAAGCATGATGAGTACAGTGTTGACCGTGGCAGTGGGATGGCAGATCTGAAGCTGCAAACCGCGCAAAGGGTAGTTATCAACCGATGTTTGCTTTGAAATAACAACTAAGATTTGGTGTGGACAAGAAAGTACGGTCAACAAGTGACAAAGAAATGCAATTATGCTGTCTCTCTATATGTCGCGACATGCATTTGGAAACTCAAGTGGGACCTTTAGCTAACCAACTAAATGTGTCGGTTAACTAATATCAGTATCATATCACAATCATATTTGAACAACTAAGCTTTCAAATTCTGAGTGTTGTGTTGTTTAGCTTCAAGGGTGGAGTAATGCTAGTACGACAGAAAGCACCTAAGCAGATCATAGTAGAGTATATAAAAGGGGAAAACCCTATGCATCAAGAGAAAAATCAGGAAAGTGGAACCAGCTGGACCAGTGGGTGGCGCACATGCTTTTCAAAACGAATATAGGAACATTAGGTGACCAATTAAACATTCTCTGTTTTAGTGATATTAGCATCATATCAGATTCGTATTTCAACACGTAAGCTTTGGGTTGAGGTCTTGAGGAGCAGTGCTAGCATGACACGAAGCACCTACGATGATGGTAGTGAATATGAAGGGGGGGAAACCATAAGCTTTACGAGTATAGTGCCCGTGCCATGGCGGATCTGAAGGTGCAAACCGGACAAAGCTACTTCGCAACCAATGTTTGCTTTCAACTAGCCACTACGATTTGGTACGGACAAGAAAAGTACAGTAAACAAATTACGATCTATTTTCCAGGTGAGATCAATAACTTAAGCACATATGGAAGAGTACCAGCTCTCTTGCGACGCCATGTAGGCCTATGCTGATACGTTGAGGGTGCTGCGGGTGCGATGGCTGTCGGCGGCGGGGAAGAAGACTTTAGACGGCAGACGGCCGGGTCGGGGGATATATCCTGTTGCCGTGGACGAGGCGGTTGTAGGAGAGGCAACGGCAAGGTGGACGATGGCGCCGATGAAGCGAGGGGAGGCGATGAAAGGATCCTGGTCCAGCGCCGTGGATGAGAGACGTCCATCTCTTGCAGTGGACGTCGGGGTAGGGGTAGCGGCTCCGGCAAGGTGGAGGATGGGGGGGCAGACGAAGGAGGCTGGCCGCAGTGCGGAGGTTGTCGTGCCGCCGATGGTGTATGAATGGGGAAATGGAGGGGAGGGGGGATCTCAAACTTTGGGGCGCGCTTCTCTGAAATGGGGGAAAGTTACGAACTTATCCCCCGTTTAAAATTTCGGACATCGCACCGGTTGGGGATAGGACGGTAATCTCGCATCTCCCAAATATTTGCCGGTAACTATTTCGGGCGAGGAGAGGGTGTTTTGCCGCCCACGGTTGGCACCCACGATGTATGAACGGGGCTGACAGGTAGGGCGGTTGTGTCACGTCTGATGGAAGTTACACATCTGCCCCTATTTGAAATATAAGCCTACATCGATTTCGGACGAGGAGAGTTTGTTTTGCTGTCCACCGTGTATGAATGGGGAAATGGAGGAAGAGACACATGTCTTTCGGACAAGCTTGAATCAAATGTGTTTTGCCGCCCATGTTTGGCGCCCACCGTGTCTGAATGGGCTCAGAGGCCGTCGTGTCATGTCCGATTGAAGTTACTAGTCTACCCCTATCGACAGCAGTGTAAATCCTGTCGATAAGGATGTCAAGTGTCAGGGGTAGACATTAATTTCCATCTCGCAAACACTTGCTTCGGGCAGCCCACAAATTATAGTGGGTGTTTAGCCGCTTCGTTCAAAACTTGGGAGAATTAGCATTCACGTTTGCCCTGGGACCTGGCAAATTAAATTGAAATCCAATTTGTATTCAATTACGAATATCCACAGATAATTATACGTTTTGTTATTTATTTCTTCAAAACCACAACAAAGGTTTATTCCACCTTTATATATGATTATGATTTAGAAATGCCATGATCTTCGAATTCAGTAGGTTGGATACACTCTGAGTCAAACAGTTATTTCATCCAATACAATATGCTCACACGAAAAACAGTTCACCTTATGTCAATCATACAAGTACCGAGGATTACCTCGCCTAAAAAATTCGGATCATTACAACACATGGACAACATAGGGTGTCTTGCAACATAATCCATTCAGAGACATGACACAACATGCAAGTACAATAATCTAATGAAAATTTCAACTGGTATCTAAAGAAGAACCGAGATTATCTTGGGCTTCAGATAATAGAAACAGCAGGACCTCCTTCGTCTTCAAATGCAACATTCTTACTTCCTCCAATTCTTGGGTTGCTTGCATAATGCATGCCGCTAATTCCGTAATTTCCAGCCTCAAGATAAAGATTACCTCATTCATGTCAGCCACACCATCTCTTTCTGCCTCTAGTAGAGCCTCAAGCACTATAATATCTGTGCTCAGACTGCTCTCCGGCGGTGTTGCCTCCGAACTGCTACCATCTGGTAACATGGATGGCGCACTGCTTCCACAAATAGATTCTGGGGTTGTACATTGTGTCCTAGTGTAAACGACATCCTGAAAGGTTTCCGCTGGACATCAGTAAGAGATAGTTATCGTATAATCCAGGCAGTAAGCTTACATGGTAAACGACGGACGAATTATTGCCGAGCATGGCAAACTATATTTAAATGGTTCGAAGCAACATCAGCCGAAAAGAAATTAAAATGGTAAGATGAAACTAGGGATGTAAGTGGCAAATAAACGAAATCCGCCAGTCCCATCTAGTTAGTTTTTTCTACCTCCCTAGTTCATTTTCCTCAAAAAAACAAAAAACTCTTTTGAACTATCATACCACTAGTGGACTTTAATTGGGATTAAACCAGACCCAGTTGACATCCCTTGTTGAAAGGGAGTGTACAACCGCTATATTTAAGTTGCCAAGGCATCTAAGCAGTTGAAATAATCTGAGAAAGCACTTAACAGTGTGGCCTCATATAAACTACGAAGACAGTCTTGTGATGAAGTTGAGAGGAAAAGTTAAGGACTCAAATGAAATAGGCATGCATTTCTTTACGATAGTACAGCAGACACTGCTTACATATTGGCCAACTCAGGTATAGCGTAACAACAAATAAGCATTCGAATCAAGCAATACAGCAAAGCAGACAACTGAACTATTTGTAATTCGGTAGGATTACACGTTGAGGGCACAAGCCAAGAAAGCAGGCCACTCGCATTACATTTCACATGTACTAAAACACACTGGCTTACCATATGTTGCTGTGAAGCCTAGCTGCTGTTGCAATGTTCTTTGAAGATATCGTCAGCATCCCATGGTTGCAAATCTAGTTGTTGTAGTTTATTCTGCACCATCTATTTAGGTAAAATTAATTTTAATCGCATGCACTGGTCCGAATTGATCATCAATGGTTCATCTAAACTAATGAAAGAAGGGTGTGTGCATACACGACAATACTCCCTTCGATTCTTTTTACTTTGCGTATAACTTTTTCTCAGTTTTCTCGTATTAGTCTGTGCGTTGCCGATTCCTAGCGCTGGTTTCCTTTTGTGCCCCGCCCCATCCGCCTCTGCCCTAATTAATTGGCAAATTAGTCCAGAAAAATTAAACCAGTGCCCTCCTTGGTATGCGGGTCAAGAGTTATGCGTAGAGTAAATAGAATCAGAGGGAGTATATCTGCTTCCCTATATTTTTATGCTTGTTCGAGGTGCCAGCCCCAAAAGAACAAATATTTTGCTTGATGGGGTTGGCAGCTCCATAATTAATAGAAGCATCAAATTAGTCATGCAATTTGGGAAAATCAAGAACACACAAACAAGTAATGAACAGAGGCTCGGAGCAGTGATGTAATAGCTAGCATCAGAAAATGTAGGTTAAAATGAACAAAAAGCAGCGGAACCACATGCTAGTTTGCTAATGTGTAATTAAGCATAGAGAACATTAAGCAGTCTGATGGAACCAACATGTGGCATCAGAACAAAACTAAAGCATATTAACTATATGTGCACTGGTATGTAATTAGCACATGTAACATGTTCACTGCCAGAAGTATGGCCCTATAGGTGCAAGCAGAATAACGCGTCTCATGAAAAACTGAATGATGCCCTGAAGAAATTCAAAGGTGCGTTGCTTATGCTAGAAAAGTGAACGTAGGCGTCGGCCGTTGGATAATAGTACCTGTTTCTCGCGGTGTATGGGTATCATTGTCATACATGATAGCTAAGGATCATCGATGGTGCTCGTGTTGCGGTTGAGTTTGGGCCGGTTGTTGCCGTCGCTGAAGCGGCTTCGGTGCTACGGTTGCGGCGCCTGTCGACATACAAGAAAGCTCATTTGTGGTAAGTGAACAGTTGCATGATAAAGAGAAAAACCGAAAGGAGTACAAATTGAAATAACCTGATGAGGCTGCGGCGTCTATAAAGCAGGGCCGGTGGAGTTGAATATGGCGTCCGTGGAGCGGGTCCGGTGCAGTGGACGAAGGCTTCGGCGGGCGCGTTGTACAGTGCTTTCGATGAGGCGGATCTGTTGTGGCGGATGAGGGCTTGTATGAAGGGCCAGCGAAGGGGCGGACTGTTGGGGATCGCAGCAGAAATTTAAAATTTTCTACGCATCACCAAGATCAATCTATGGAGTAATCTAGCAATGAGGGGAAGGAGAGTGCATCTACATACCCTTGTAGATCGCTAAGCGGAAGCGTTCAAGTGAACGGGGTTGATGGAGTCGTACTCGTCGTGATACAAATCACCGATGATCCTAGCGCCGAACGGACGGCACCTCCATGTTCAACACACATACGGAACGGAGACGTATCCCACGCCTTGATCCAGCAAGGAGGAAGGAGAGGTTGAGGAAGAGAGTCCAACAGCAGCACGACGGCGTGGTGGTGATGGAGTGGCAGTTCTCCGGCAGGGCTTCGCCAAGCTCACGCGGAGGAGGAGAGGTATTGGAGGGGAGGGGCTGCGCCAGGTTCAAGGTTGTGGCCGCCCTCCCACCCCTCCACTATTTATAGGTGGGGAGAGAGGGGGCCGGCCCCCCTAGATCCCATCTAGGGTTGGGGGCAGCGGCCAAGGGGGGGAGGAGTGCCTCCCAAGTCAAGTGGAGGCCCTCCCCCTTAGGGTTTCCCCTCTCCCATGCGCATGGGCCTTGGGGGGGCTGGTGCCCTTGGCACATTAAGGTTAGGGCGCCCCCCTACAGCCCATGCTGCTGTATTGGACGTGGTGGAACATTTTCCGGACCTTTGGACCCCTCCGGAATCCTCCGAAACCTTCCGGAAGCTTCCCGGTACAATACCGAAAAAAACCAAACTTTTCCCGGAACCCGAACAACAACTTTCCATATAAAAATCTTTACCGCCGGACCATTCTGGAACTCCTCATGATGTCCGGGATCTCATCCGGGACTCCGAACAACATTCGGTAATCACATACAAGTCTTCCTAATAACCCTAGCGCCATCGAACCTTAAGTGTGTAGACCTTACGGGTTCGGGAACCATGCAGACAGGACCGAGACAACTCTCCGGCCAATAACCAACAACGGGATCTGGATACCCATGTTGGCTCCCACATGTTCCACGATGATCTCATCGGATGAACCAAGACGTCGAGGATTCAATCAATCCCGTATTCAATTCCCTTTGTCCAGCGGTATTGTACTTGCCCGAGATTCGATCGTCGATATCCCGATACCTTGTTCAATCTCGTTATCGGCAAGTCTCTTTACTCGTTCCGTAAGACATCATCCCGTGATCAACTCCTTGGTCACATTGTGCACATTATGATGATGTCCTACCGAGTGGGCCCAGAGATACCTCTCCGTTTACACGGAGTGACAAATCCCAGTCTCAATTCGTGCCAACCCAATAGATACTTTCGGAGATACCTGTAGTGTACCTTTATAGCCACCCAGTTACGTTGTGACGTTTGGCACACCCAAAGCACTCCTACGGTATCCGGGAGTTGCACAATCTCATGGTCTAAGGAAATGATACTTGACATTAGAAAAGCTTTAGCAAACGAACTACACGATCTTGTGCTAGGCTTAGGATTGGGTCTTGTCCATCACATCATTCTCCTAATGATGTGATCCCGTTATCAATGACATCCAATGTCCATGGTCAGGAAACCGTAACCATCTATTGATCAACGAGCTAGTCAACTAGATGCTTACTAGGGACATGGTGTTGTCTATTTATCCACACATGCATCTGAGTTTCGTATCAATACAATTCTAGCATGGATAATAAATGATTATCATGAACAATGAAATATGATATAATAATAACTAATTTATTATTGCCTCTAGGGCATATTTCCAACAGTCTCCCACTTGCACTTGAGTCAATAATCTAGTTCACATCGCCATGTGATTAACACTCACAGGTCACATCACCATGTGACCAACATCCAAAGAGTTTACTAGACTCAATAATCTAGTTCACATCACTATGTGGTTAACACTCAATGAGTTCTGGGTTTGATCATGTTATGCTTGTGAGAGAGGTTGTAGTCAACGAGTCTTGCCATATTCAGATCCCTATGTATTTCGCAAAACTTTATGTCATATCGTAGATGGCTACCACGTTCCACTTGGAGCTATTCGAAATTGTTGCTCCATTATACGTATCCGGTATCTCTACTCACAGCTATCCGGATAGGTGTTAAGCTTGCATCGACGTTACTCTTTACGTCGAACTCTTTATCATCTCCATAACCGAGAAACATTTCCTTATTCCTCTAAGGATAATTTCGACCGCTATCTAGTGATCCAGTCCTAGATCACCTTTGTACCCTCTTGCCAGACATGTGGCAAGGCACACATCAGGTGCGGTACTCAGCATGGCATACCGTATAGAGCCTATGACAAGAGCATAGGGGACGACCTTCGTCCTTCCTCTTTCTTCTGCCATGGTCAAGCTTTGAGTCTTACTCAATTTCACACCTTACAACTCAAGTAAGAACCCCTACTTTGACTGATCTATTTTGAACTCCTTCAAAAACATGTCAAGGTGTGCGTTCTTTGAAAGTATCATCAGGCGTCTTGATCTATCTCTTGATGCCCAATTTGTAAGCAGCTTTATCCAGGTCTTTCTTTGAAAAACACTCTTCAAACAACCATTTATGCTTTCCAGGAATTCTACATTATTTCGGATCTACAGTATGTCATCCACATATACTTATCAGAAATGTTGTAGTGATCCCACTCACTTTCTTGTAAATACAAGTTTCTAGCAAACATTGTATAAACCTAAAAGCTTTGATCACTCTATCAAAGCATATATTGTGACTCCGAGATGCTTGCTCTAGTCCATAGAAGGATCACTGGAGCCAGCATACCTTTTAGCATCCTTAGGATCGACAAAACTTTGATTGTATCACATACAACTCTTTCTTACGAAAACTGGTAAGAAAACTTGTTTTTGACATCCATCTGTCATATTTCATAATCGAAAAATACAACTAATGCTAACATGATTCCGACGGACTTAAGCATCGCTACGGGTGAGAAATTCTCATCGTAGTCAACTCCTTGAACTTGTGAAAAGACTCTTTCCCACAAGTCGAGCTTCATAGACGGTAACATTACCGCCCAGGTCTGTCTTCTTCTTAAAGATCCATTTATCTCAATGGCTTGCCGATCATCGGGCAGGTCCACCAAAGTCCATACTTTGTTCTGATACATGGATCCTATCTCGGATTTCATGGCTTCTAACCATTTGTCGGAATACGGTCCCACCATCGCTTCTCCATAGCTCGTAGGTTCATTGTTGTCCAACAACATGATATCCGAGACAGGATTACCGTACCACTCAGGAGTAGTACATATCCTTGTCGACCTACGAGGTTCGATAGCAACTTGATCCGAAGCTTCATGATCACTATCATTAACTTCCTATTCAACAGACGCAGGTGCCATAGAAAACATCCTTCTGTGTTGCATCACTCTCTGGTTGAAGTAAAGGTTCGACAACCTCATCAAGTTCTATCTTCCTCCCACTCAATTCTTTCGTGAGAAACTCCTTCTCGAGAAAGGACCCGTTCTTAGCGACAAAAAATTTGCCCTCGGATATGAGATAGAAGGTGTACCCAACTGTCACCTTTGGGTATCCTATGAATATGTGTTTGTCCGCTTTGGGTTCGAGCTTCTCCGGCTGAAGCCTTAAGCATCGCAGCCCCAAACGTTATGAAACGACAGCCAAACCAATGTTCACACGATGTCGTCTCAATGGACTTAGATGGTGTCCTATCTAAAGTGAATGCAGCTGTCTTTAACGCATAACCTCAAAATGAAAACGGTAGATCGGTAAGAGACATCATAGATCGCACCATATCTCATAAGGTTCGATTACAACGTCCGGACACACCATTACCCTGTGGTGTTCCAGGTGGCTTCAACTGTGAAACAATTCCACAATGTCTTAAGTGATTGCCAAACTCATAACTCAGAAATTCTCATCGATCAGATCGTAGGAATTTGATCTTCTTGTTATGATGGTTCTTAACTTCACTCTGAAATCGCTTGAACTTTTCAAACATTTCAGACTTGTGCTTCATTAAGTAAATATACCTATATCTACTCAAATCGTCAGTGAAGATGAGAAAATAGCGATATCCACCGCACGCTTCAATTCTCATTGGATCACACGTATCAGCATGTATGATTTCCAACAAGTCACTTGCCCGTTTCATTGTACCTGAAAACGGGGTCTTAGTCATCCTGCCCATGAGGCATGGCTCGCATGTGTCAAGCGATTCAAAATCAAGTGACTCCAAACATCCATCGACATGGAGTTTCTTCATGCATCTTACGCCAATATGACCTAAGCGGCAGTGCCACAAGAAAGTGGTTCTATCATTATTAACTCTACATCTTTTGGCGTGAACATGTGTATTACCACGACCGAGATTCAATGAACCATTCACATAGGGTGCATGACCATGAAAGGTATTATTCATGTAATCAGAATAACCATTATTCCCTAACTTAAATAAATAACCGTATTGCAATGAACATGATCTAATCATATTCATGCTCAACGTAGACACCTGATAACATTTATCTAGGTTCAATACTAATCCCGAAGGCAGATGGAGTGTGCGATGGTGATCTCATCAACTTTGGAAACACTTCCAACACACATCGTCACCTCGCCCTTAGCCAGTCTCCGTTTAGTCCGTAGCTTTTGCTTCAAGTCACCAATAATAACAACTGAACCGGTATCCAATACCCAGGTGCTACCAGGAGTACTAGTGAGGTACACATTAATAACACGTATATACTTTGTTGAAGTTGCCAGCCTTCTTATCTACCATGCATTTGGGGTAATTCCGCTACCAGTGACCGTTCCCCTTACAATAGAAGCACTTAGTCTCGGGTTTGGGTTCAACCTTGGGTTCCTTCACTGGAGCGGCAACTGGTTTGCCATCCATGAAGTTTCCCTTCTAGCCCTTGCCCTTCTTGAAACCAGTGGTCTTGTTAAACCATCAACACTTGATGCTCCTTCTTGATTTCTACCTTTTGCGATCTTAAGCACCGCGAATAGCTCTGGGATCAACTCCATCCCTTGCATGTCATAGTTCATCACGAAGATCTAGTAGCTTAGTGATAGTGTCTAGAGAACTCTATCAATCACTATCTTATCTGGAAGTTTCACTCCCACTTGATTTAAGTGATTGTAGCACCCAGACATTCTGAGCACATGCTCACTAGCTGAGCTATTCTCCTCCATCTTGTTGGCAAAAGAACTTGTCAGAGGTCTCATACCTCTCAACACGGGCATGAGCCTGAAATCCCAATTTCAGCTCTTGGAACATCTCATATGTCTTATGGCGTTCAAAAATGTCATTGGAATCCCGATTCTAAGCCGTAAAGTATGGTGCACTAAACTATCAAGTAGTCATCAGGATGTGTCTGTCAGGTGTTCACAACATCCACAGACGATGTTGTAGGGGTTTGCACATCGAGCGGTGCATCAAAGACGTAAGCCTTCTGTGTAGCAGTGAGGACACTCCTCGGACTACGGACCTAGTCTACATCATTGCTTACAATATCTTTCAACTTAATCTTTCTCTAGGAACGTATTGAAACATGGAGCTACATCGTGAGCTATTTATCTACAACATATTTGCAAAGACAATTTAGACTATGTTCATGATAATTGAGTTCATCTAATCAAATTATTTAATGAACTCCCACTCAGATAGACATCCCTCTAGTCATCTAAGTGAAACATGATCCGAATCGACTAGGCCGTGTCCGATCATCACGTGAGACGGACTAGTCATCAACGGTGAACATCTCATGTTGATCGTATCTTCTATACGACTCATGTTCGACCTTTCGGTCTTCCGTGTTCCGAGGCCATGTCTGTACATTCTAGGCTCATCAAGTCAACCTAAGTGTTTCGCATGTGTCCCGAGGCCATGTCTGTACATGCTAGGCTCGTCAACACCCGTTGTATTCGAATGTTAGAATCTATCACACCCGATCATCACGTGGTGCTTCGAAACAACGAACCTTCGCAACGGTGCACAGTTAGGGGGAACAATTTTCTTGAAATTTTAGTGAGGAATCATCTTATTTAAGCTACCGTCATTCTAAGCAAATAAGATGTAAAACATGATAAACATCACATGCAATCAAATAGTGACATGATATGGCCAATATCATTTTGCTCCTTTTGATCTCCATCTTTGGGGCTCCATGATCATCATTGTCACCGGCATGACACCATGATCTCCATCATCGTGTCTTCTTGAAGTTGTCTCATCATCTATTACTTCTACTACTATGGCTAATGCTTTAGCAATAAAGTAAAGTAATTACATAACGTTTATGTTGACACGCAGGTCATAAATAAATTAAGACAACTCCTATGGCTCCTGCCGGTTGTCATACTCATCGACATGCAAGTCGTGATTCCTATTACAAGAACATGATCAATCTCATACATCACATATATCATTCATCACATCCTTTTGGCCATATCACATCACACGGCACATGCTTCAAAAACAAGTTAGACGTCCTCTAATTGTTTTTGCAAGTTTTTACGTGGCTGCTATAGGTTTCTAGCAAGAACGTTTCTTACCTACGTGAAAACCACAACATGATATGCCAATTTCTATTTACCCTTCATAAGGACCCTTTTCATCGAATCCGATCCGACTAAAGTGGGAGAGACACACACCCGCTAGCCACCTTATGCAACTAGTGCATGTCAGTCGGTGGAACCAGTCTCACGTAAGCGTACGTGTAAGGTCGGTCCGGGCCGCTTCATCCCATGATGCCGCCGAATCAAGATAAGACTAGTAACGGCAAGTAAATTGACAATATCGACACCCACAACTGCTTTGTGTTCTACTCGTGCATAGAAACTACGCATAGACCTAGCTCATGATGCCATTGTTGGAGATCGTAGCAGAAATTTAAAATTTTCTACGCATCACCAAGATCAATCTATGGAGTAATCTAGCAACGAGGGGAAGGAGAGTGCATCTACATACCCTTGTAGATCGCTAAGCGGAAGCGTTCAAGTGAACGGGGTTGATGGAGTCATACTCGTCGTGATCCAAATCACCGATGATCCTAGCGCCGAACGGACGGCACCTCCGCGTTCAACACACATACGGAACGGAGACGTATCCCATGCCTTGATCCAGCAAGGAGGAAGGAGAGGTTGAGGAAGAGAGTCCAACAGCAGCACGACGGCGTGGTGGTGATGGAGTGGCAGTTCTCCGGCAGGGCTTCGCCAAGCTCACGCGGAGGAGGAGAGGTATTGGAGGGGAGGGGCTGCGCCAGGTTCAAGGTTGTGGCCGCCCTCCCACCCCTACACTATTTATAGGTGGGGAGAGAGGGGGCCGCCCCCCCTAGATCCCATCTAGGGTTGGGGGCGGCGGCCAAGGGGGGGAGGAGTGCCTCCCAAGTCAAGTGGAGGCCCTCCCCCTTAGGGTTTCCCCTCTCCCATGCGCATGGGCCTTGGGGGGGATGGTGCCCTTGGCCCATTAAGGTTAGGGCGCCCCCCCTACAGCCCATGCTGCTGCATTGGACGTGGTGGAACATTTTCCGGACCTCCGGAATCCTCCGGAACCTTCCGGAAGCTTCCCGGTACAATACCGGAAAAAACCGAACTTTTCCCGGAACCCGAACAACAACTTTCCATATATAAATCTTTACCTACGGACCATTCCGGAACTCCTCGTGACATCCGGGATCTCATCCGGGACTCCGAACAACATTCGGTAATCACATACAAGTCTTCCTAATAACCCTAGCGTCATCGAACCTTAAGTGTGTAGACCCTACGGGTTCGGGAACCATGCAGACATGACCGAGACAACTCTCCGGCCAATAATCAACAGCGGGATCTGGATATCCATGTTGGCTCCCACATGTTCCACGATGATCTCATCGAATTAACTACGATGTCGAGGATTCAATCAATCCCGTATTCAATTCCCTTTGTCCAGCGGTATTGTACTTGCCCGAGATTCGATCGTCGGTATCCCGATACCTTGTTCAATCTCGTTACCGGCAAGTCTCTTTATTCGTTCCATAACACATCATCCCGTGATCAACTCCTTGGTCACATTGTGCACATTATGATGATGTCCTACCGAGTGGGCCCAGAGATACCTCTCCGTTTACACGGAGTGACAAATCCCAGTCTCGATTCGTGCCAACCCAACAGACACTTTCGGAGATACCTGTAGTGTACCTTTATAGCCACCCAGTTACGTTGTGACGTTTGGCACACCCAAAGCACTCCTACGGTATCCGGGAGTTGCACAATCTCATGGTCTAAGGAAATGATACTTGACATTAGAAAAGCTTTAGCAAACGAACTACACGATCTTGTGCTAGGCTTAGGATTGGGTCTTGTCCATCACATCATTCTCCTAATGATGTGATCCCGTTATCAACGACATCCAATGTCCATGGTCAGGAAACCATAACCATCTATTGATCAACGAGCTAGTCAACTAGAGGCTTACTAGGGACATGGTGTTGTCTATTTTATCCACACATGTATCTGAGTTTCCTATCAATATAATTCTAGCATGGATAATAAACGATTATCATGAACAATGAAATATGATATAATAATAACTAATTTATTATTGCCTCTAGGGCATATTTCCAACACGGACGAGGGAGTCAGTGAAGGGCCTATGCTGTGGTGGACGAGGGCGCCGGTTAAGCAGATCTGGTGTGGTGGACCATGATGGTGGTCAAGGAGATCTGGAGCGGTGGACAAGCCAGTCGCTGAAGCGGCTCCGGTGAAGTGGTGAGTTGGCAATTGGGGGTTCCAAGGTGCGGAAGGTAGATCCGGTGGGGTGTGAGGTCCACCGCTACGGCGGAGGACTAGATTCGGTGGCTTGTCGTGGTTGGGGGGTTGGGGAGGGGAAGGGGAGGGGCTCTGGGGAAGAATGTTGGGGGCAAAGAGGGGAAAACAATGGAGTTACGAAAGTAGCCCTTTTTCGTTCATGTGCCAGGGGTAAAACAGGAATATCGTAGGGCTAAACTTTCGGGCGCGTGATATTTCGATGTGAGCGGGAAGTTTGAAAGCTTTTGGCGCCTAAAATTATAAGTATTCTGCTCTCGTACGGCCGACTATGATATCATGGCCGACAATTTGTTTGTTTTGCACGCAAAAAAATGTGCAAGTTTTGAAAATCAATGTCTCCAACTCGAAACTTAGATTTTCCATTCAATTCAAATATGGATCATTGAGCTAGTACAGGCAAATACCATCATACGGTCCAATTCAAATGAAATTCCAAATGTGTTTATCCTAAATATGATGACAAAAGCAAAAATGTGTATGTGTATGAATAAAGTGGATGATTATAAAGTTTGAACATGCTCGTATGTGTATATCTCTAGGTTTGATATATGAATTTGAAATCACGAAATCCCGGCTTAAAAATGTACCTCCGTTTAAATGAATTACAAAAGCTAATGATGTAGTCGAATTCCAAAATTCCAATCTTAGGTTTGTAATTCTGGTACATCAAGGTATATCACGCATGTTCAAAAGTATCGTTATCTCATAGTACAAACTGTGAAACAAATTGACCAACCATGAGTGCACAATATCTCAATTACGCTATAGTCCCTCAAATATAGACACCTCACTCTTTATCTGAAGTCAGCCCCCCCACCACACACACACACACAAACACACAGAGAGAGAGAGAGAAGTCATTCTCTCCCCCAAACACCAACACACGAGCACATTAACACCCCTCTCTCTTGTAAAGTCCAGACCCCAACATAGGTCTCTATCACTTTGTCTCTCGGGCATGCACACATCTCTTCCCTCACTCTCTAGGTCTCCCTCTATCTCTCTTACCCAAGCACACGCACTATGTAGAGTGTATATTTCCCATACACACAAAACGTCACCCCCACCCGTCTATCTCCCTAGTTATGTGGTTCTCGCGCTCTCACCTCACACACCACCCCCACTGCAAACAAGCACACTTTGTCTCCTTGTGCACCACTCTCCTCTTTCTATCTCTCCCACATGCGGACCCGCCCCAGGTCTTTCCCCGTATACATATATGTCGTGACTCTTTGCATAGCTCCCTAGTGTATAATCGTTCTCGATTTCGCACATTGTTATCTACACCATCTATTCTAGATCTCTCATGACGTCCCTATCACACACACGATGACTTGCTTCCCTTGCGTCTCCGTTCATAGGCCAATTTCGGACAACATCAACATTGTCTCCCTATCTATACGCCATTTATGGACACAAACGACCCCTCCCGCCCCCTCTCTTCCTCTCACTCTCTCTCCATCGCTAGCTCTCTCTTTCTCTCGCTCTCACACCCCTCTCCCACACACACACTCGATGTCTCTTCCAAATAGTTCGCTCCCCCCGCCCGCACCCATGCTATCTCGCTACTACACATGTCACACCACCCCCTTCCCTTATACTAGGTTTACATCATCAGTGGTCTCTCTACTCCACATACACTCTCTGCCTCTCACACATAAACGCGTGCACAAACACACACAGACATGCACAAACACCCATTTACCTGGATCCTCATCTCTCCTCATGTCCGCATGTGTATCTCACACACTCACTCTCTAATTATGTATATGTCTCTCCACGTTACACAACACAAATCCCCATGTACATGTCTCTCTCTATCCTCCACACACATAGACACAAAGAATCTGTTATCATTGCCTCAGTCTCTAACATATCACACACGCACAGACTCTCTCTCTCTCTCTCAAACACGCTCAACAAGGGTTTCCCCGTGAATAACTTACCCTCTATTCATGAACAGTCGTGGCAGTACGGCGAACACGAGACGTGAAAAAGAATAAATCTACACGTGCTTAGACCACCTAGTATGACTACTAGGACTAGAGCAAGCCAAAAAGCGCGCCGCCGTCACCCCCTCCTTGTCGGCGATGGGAAAATCTTCGTTTTACACAGTCGAGAAGTCATTGTGCTAAGGCCCCACATGTCGAGGCGTTGAATAGAATGTAGATGCTAGTTTACGGAAGCAAGTATCGATAATACGTTTGTATCTCCATACTTATATTTCTTCTCTTATAAAAAACCGAGTTGGTGATGATGGTACGTGTGCCATCTTGCAATATAGACCATCTGATCTATATCTGACCGATGGAAAATAAACTAAAAGATACTCGCACCCCTCTCCACATTTGCAGACAAGGCCTTCCCTCGTTCATCCTTATCTCCAACAAACCTCATTGTTGAGCAATTAATAAAGGTAGCCTCTGGAACAAACTGGCCTGGTGGCCGCTGCCGGCGTCATCAATCCCCATGCCTCCGCTCAGTCCGACCACCAACCACCACCACACCCCACTCCTCTTCACCTTAACTCATATTTCTCGAGATATCATTAGTTTTTACACATGGGATTACTCCCGCAAGGGTCAATCACAACAAGTGTTTTATAAAAAAATGCATCTTGATGTTCCATGCAATGCACGGATCTTGCTAGTACTCCTACACAAGACTAAGTTGGTGATGCTGGTGTGTCTGCCATCCGTCGTTTCTGACCATTAGATCTACATCTAACGATTATGAGGTAAGTTGTTGCCTTTTCTCACCAACATCCCACTTGTCTACCAATTTGCAGAAAAACCCATAATTAGTATCTTAAAACCAACCACATCCCTCCCTGACCTCACCAAAACAGCCCAAGGAATATATTCTAATTGAAACATAATATATCTCTAGTGACATATGTATATCAAAATTAGAGTGTTTTGTACCAAGTTTGTGAATAAGTATTATTCTAATTGTGATTCGTTGCAACGGACATGAACATTGCTAGTATTTCCAACCATGCATTTCTTTTCCTAGTATTCCATAGTTTCGAGTTTTCCATCAAGATATTAGTCACTCATGGTTGATATTTACTTTCAATCATGTACACATATGCACTATGTAACTAGCCTTGCTTATTGGCTTCCAAAGCTTAACTTTCACTCCTACTTACAATATGTAGAGTATTTAACAAAAAACTACCACTTTCAACCAGCCCTAGGAGGAATCTATTGTACAAAAATAGAAAAAACATACCAAAAATCTCTTAATCCACGCCAAAACTACCTAGTACTCCTACCGATTAGGTTCGTTTTAACCCATTTATGACAGGGTTGGCCCACATGTCCGTGCTGACGAGGCAACTTAAACCAACACATTTTGTTTGACCGTTGACACGAGGGACCCACATCTGACCTTCTATCCTGTTATTCCCCCTCAAATCATTATTTTTCCTGAACATTACTTCAAACAGTACTGATGCGTGTTCGTCGATGGCGCCGGTGATGAGCGAGTTGGCCGCCGCTCCGCCGGACGGGCCAGACGCCGTGCTGGCCTCCGCACGGGTTGGCAGGCTGGCCCGAGCGTGACTCATGAGCGAGCAAGCCGCCGTGCTGGCCTTCGCTCGAGCTAGATGGCTGGCCTTAGCGCGGCTTGCGCGAGCAAGCCGCCGCACTGCCGTGCCAATCTAGATAGCAAACCTTGCAGACAAGCTGCTGGACGGAGCTATCTTGGCTAGCTAGCGGCCGCGAGCGCCGGACGGAGATGGCATCCGGGCTGCTACAACATGGGCTCCGCACCGCCGGCAGTTTTGACCTCGCCTTCTGCCGGCGGCGGTAGCTGCGTCCCATGGCCGAGGGTGACTAGGTGGACGGGCCGGAGGTAGGAGGTCACTCGAGGATTTTTGTTGGTAAGAGGAGTACAATGGTTGATAAGGTAGTCTTATCTTAAGTCTGCCACGTATGCAAGTGGTAGTTGTTTCTTGGCATTTTAGTGGTTTCTTGCATTATTAGAGCAAGTACAATAGAGCTGAGTCAGCGGGCTATAAGAAATAAACTACTACTACATGTTGGCTATAAGATGGGCTATAGATGACATGGCACTGGCTTATAGCCAGCAGCTGGCTATACTATTAACCATGCTCTTAGGGGTTTCTTGTAAGGAACAATGTACGTACTACTAGCGACAAAAGGCGATTCTAGGTTGCGTTGTACTCCAACGAGTACTACTAGTGGTCGCGGGTTCGATCCCGGCCGAACGCATGGCGGCCTTTTTTTAAAAATAGTATACTATCTAGATACATCACAGAAATGGATGTATCTAGAACTAAAATACATCTAGATACATCCATACTTGCGACAAGTAATTCGGAACGGAGGGAGTACTACACTTTGCTGCGAGCCAATATTTTACACGGGTAGTTTGAGTTTTGAAGTCAAACGGACATGCGGCCCACAATCTGGGTGCATTGGAGTCTGGACAACCTAGCCACGTGAACGGGTTTTCCTTCCCAGCATCCCGTGGCTCGCGTGCTCGCTCTATCCGCACCTGCTTGCAGCTTCCAGCTAGTAGCATATTTAAACTAGCGCCTCCCAATTAAGCCCGAGGAGCCGGAAAAGCCTGGCGGGGCATTGGGAACTGTGCAATATGGCTCTATACGTAAAGTGCTCTACTACTACTCTGTAGCTTGTGGCGTTGCATGCATGGACTTCACTCCATTATCGGCTCTACTATAAAAGAATTTCCTCTCGACGTGTTTTTTTTCGAAACGGAGGCAAAAGCTTTGCTTCATGTCATTCATAAAGAAGGAACTACTAACAAAGTTCGACGAGATCCATTACACCTCCACAAATGGAAGCAAAAAGCCTAGTCTCGTTGTATCCAATAACTCAAATGTTCTGCCCCGCAGTAACCGTCGCTGATAAACAGGCTGTTAGTGTGTGCGTGAGAGGAGCGGCTGAGTAGAGCACCGAGAGTACCCACTAGGCCACTACGCAGGTGTACTTCCCCTGCATTGATAGTACACCGATGGTTCTAGAGAACAGTAGTACCCTCCACTTCCAACTGTAGCTCCTTGGCCCTGAGATTCAAGAGTTGAAAACTGGTGCACTATACAAGACTATACTAGAAGTACAGTACTCCCTCCTTTCCGGTTTATAGGGCTCATCTCAAAATTTTAGTTTTTCCATTTTATAAGGCTCAATTTGCTTGTTTCCCATCACATGTTCAGATTCCAAGGTGCATTAAATCATTGCATGCAAGTATTAAGAGAAAATTGACCAATGAATGTAATTTATGCATGCATGCATTGCAATTAATGCATTGGTAAACATACTTTTTTGAGGAAAACAAGAGCATTAATTGGGTGCTTTTTTGAGGAGTAGTTGAGAAAAGTAGTACTAGTACTGCTATAGTACGAGTACGTACTCCTCCGTCACATAATGTATGACGTTTTTTGACACTAGTTGGCGTGTACAAAAAATGGCAAAAACATACCCAAAATTTCTTAATCCACGCCAAAAACTACTACCTAGTGCCAAAAATTTCTTACTAGTGCTATTATTTACAGTATAATGCAATCCCATAACGTTCCATAATGCTAGTACTAGTACTCCATGGTACCAAAAGCTACTACCTAGTGCCAAAAATTTCTTACTAGTGCTATTATTTACTAGTGATGTTATTTAGAGTAGTAAATAATAGCCTCACCCCTTCACTGAGGAACGATCTATAGTTGGAAGGGACGAGGCCCTGCAGTTACTACGCTCTTATCTCCTCCTCGCCAGTTCCCCTCCCCCCAAAGAGAAGGCAGTTCGTCGCTGCTCCCATGGATTCACCAGGCGGTTCTCCTCCTCGTCGGGGCTGGGAGACCTTGGACGACGATTCTATGGGAGAAATCGCATGCCGCTCCGACGTCCTCACCGCCGCAAGACTCGGTACTTCCTACACCAACTTTTTCAAGACGCTGCTTAAACAGGCTTGGGAAAAGGCCATGCTTGTTGGTCTTCCATGCGTCCTCGAGGAGAAGGTTCTTATATGGGACAATTCTTCGAACAGACCACCGCTCCCTGGCCATGGTTGCACGTTGACTCCGCTAGAGTTGACGACGTTGAGAGGTAGTCGGATTTTGTCCGATGAGTAGGTCAATAATGGAGTTTGATCATGCAGTATTTAGTTATTCCATTTCCATCCCGTAATTTCTCCGCTGCCCACCGTCTTATATATAGGTCTAGGTCGGTGCCAACGAAGATTGGCTTGCATACCTCCGGCCAGATACCACCATGATTTTGCACAACATCCACAGCAGTGCGGCCGTTCCGGTAGACCCCTTCTCCACCATCGGGATCGGCCTTCCGGAATGGCTGGGCAAGAATACGTATGATGATGCCTACATGAGATTGAAGAAGATAGCAATTGCGGACCCGCCGACAAAGCGATGCGGCTACGACGATTACTATCTCATCGTGGTGTTCGACATAAGGATTGCCATCAATGCAGGAGGCAGTAACGGCAGAGGCTGGCGCATGTTGGCGGCGGCAGATTTGTACCCCTACACGTTCGAAGACGCCATGCGCCATCTAGGCCGCATCTTCGCGTGACAAGCCAGGGGACTTGTTTCATCTGGTTGACATCCTAAGGTACGTGAGATTACAAATGGAATGCACGAACCATCATTTGCATCCCTAACGGTACTCCATTATTTTGCAGGGACCAGTCATCCCCCGATCAAAATAAGATCGCCAATCCTGGATGTGCATTTGCATCCGCGATTTGGTCTAACCTGGAACCTTGTAGCTGACTTTGGCATATTGGGATCAACTATCTTAGCAGTCGTTACCCATGGTACCACTGATGTGCAACATGGTCACATAATCTACCACGATCGGACCGTCACCATCTACCCAGGTATTCCATTTTTTTAACCCTCTTGCCTTCTCTTTCATTGTTGTACTAGTAGTATACTTTGTAGTACTAGTAGGAGTACTTTTTACCTTGGAGGACGCGTATAGCTAGCTAGGCCCTTGAAGACTTGAACCCACTAGCTGCCACCATTTTTGTTTTTCCATGTCTTACTATCTCATCCATGTAGCCAAGAGTGGCTATATATAATAAGCCGGTTATTTTACTTCCTCTATACCGGAGTAGTACTATTTGCTGCACAGTATTACTGACCGCCACATTTGAGCACAACATTATTATGCATGGACCTTGACTATGTACGTCACCATGTGTCCAGATCTGGGATGCCGCGTGTACCAGATGAACGGCACCGAGTTCGACCCCCGTGATGCTACGTGGGTGCCGAGGAACACTCTTGGAGAGTACTCGCTTTTCATCGGGGACAGCTACCCCATTGTGAAGCGGATGCCACCTTCCATGCACGACATGGAAGGCCTGCCGTTCATGAAGCATGGTTGTGTCTTCAGTGCGCACCGCCGGATGAACGACATGCTGGGACACGCTATCCCTGATTTATGCCGCTTCAGCGTGGATGAGTCTCCATCGTGTGGAACCGGACTAGAAAGCTGCGACAATGATTCCCGTTGCCCACCACTATGGATCTTGCCATCCATGAAGAACACCTGGGACTGGAACCTGGAGGAGGACATGTAGCCCATCTATAACGTGTAAGTGGAGTACGGTAATTGTGAACGGTAGCGCTGTGAATATATGTAGACTAGTCGTGCACAAATTTATCACATGAGTTGGAGATGAACTTGTGTGGCATACTTGCATTTGTCCTTTAGAATTTATTACTAGTAAATGCGTTATGTCTACGTGCAACTTGTGTGGTTGTTGCACGGGCTCCAACATGCTCTTTGAGAAAAAAAGGTGGCACAACTTTGGATATATGTGACGTGGCGGCATCATACAGTAGCATCGTTCACTATAGTTGTACTAGTACACTCCTACTAGGATGACAACTCCTATAAAATCTTGCACTTGGCTCTTTGCCTCTTCGGGAGGTTCAACAGTTCGTACTCGTGTGAACCTTGCACTTGGCTCTTCGCCTCTTTGGAAGGTCCAACAATGATGATACTACAGTACAATATGCTTCTGGCAATCTGACACCGATTGAACTGCTGCACGTCCACCGCGAGGGCGAGGGCGAGGGAGAGGGAGAGGGCGCTGTAGTCAAAACCCTCTCCTCGTCCTGCGAACCACCACGCGCGTGGGCGAGGGAGAGGTGTAGTAAGCAAGCTTCTCCTCGTTCGGCGAGTTGACAGGACACATCAAAACAGTACTAGTACTAGTAGTAGTAGTCCATACGGCGTCCTTTCCGATTAATATGGCTTAATTTGAAACGAGAAAAATACACTGGCGGTCAACGTATGTAACAGTACGCTCTTTACGGTCACTATATATAGTTTTGCGGCGATTATGCGATCACTAGCTCATCGTAGAGCATCGTATTGCACCCTACTGACCGGCCACATAGTCGACGTGGCACTTTGTTGACTGGTTAAATTGTCACCTGGTTTCTGGGTCCCACCTGTTAGTTGGCAGAGCAAAGAAATCAGTTAAACAAAACTTTACGCAGGCGCGACACGAGTCCAACCCTTGCGCGCGAACCACCCTGGCTGTGTATGTGAGTGCATGCACGTGTCCTCCCTCGGTCTTCCAACAAAGAGTGTACTACATGATGTACATCTACACTTCCAATGCATTTAGCCTTTAATCTACTAAATCGATATTGATTGACTAATGCACCAACTTGTGCTGTAGGTATAGGCTACATGTCTATCCTTAATTACAGCATGCAACGGCCTTCATTTAATCTTCTTATCTCAATGATCGCATGCACACATAAGTCTGCTACTTTTGGGCGTTAATTATGCCCTGGTCAATGTGTAAATCTCTAAATGTACAGTCTTTCACGGACGTAGGGAGTAGGTTGAGCACTTGAGCGTGAGCGTGTGTGTTGCGTCGTGTGCTGTGTGCCGCATGGGTGCGTGAGTGTTGCGTGCGTCCATGTGTACGTGTGAGTGTTGCATGTTGCATGCATGCATGCATGGGGCTTACTCCCTCCCATTGACATGTTCATATTTCAAGCTTCCTCTGTTCCCTCCATATGGTGATACTCCCTCTGTTCCCAAATATAGTACAAAGTTGAGTCATCTATTTTGGAACGGAGGGAGTAGTACGGAGTAAAAGCCTCCCTCTGTTCTCAAATACGGAGTATTTGTCTTTCTACAGATTTCAACAAGTGACTAGGTACGGAGCAAAATGAGTGAAGTGAGCGTAGAGGCATAGGGATACTGTAGAAAGGAAGTCCTCGCGATCCATTTATTCCCCATCTCGGTCAGAGAGAACTATTCAACTAGTCTTCGCAGTGAAGTGACAATACACGCTGCAGCAGATGGGACACGTAATTAATAAGCTGAACCAGCGTGTTGGTGTTACTAAATCAGCCTTACCCAGTACTGCCATCATGTTTGCCAGTAGAGCACGCTTCCGCAAATACGCCTACGCACCTCTGTCCTCCATTAACTGACATATGGCCCTGTTGTGGTAGACCCACATGTCATCGGTGTAACTATTTACACTCCGAAGGACGGTATATCCTGGTAGTAGTACTAGTAGAATTGAGATTGAATGCACTTTCTTCCCCGTCTTCCACTCTTCTTCCTCCTCTCTTCTTCTTCCTCCTCTCTTCCACATCGTCGGCCGCACACCATTTACCCCCGCTCACTGCTCGCCCGCCCGCGCCATCTTCCTTGGTAGCTCGCGTGTACCATATCCCCCGCTCACTGCTCGGCCACACGAGGAGAAGCTTCTTCGCTCGCCCGCCCGAATCCACTTCCCCGCTGGCTCGCAGGCACCGAAAACCCCAATGGCAGAACCGACTGACACACAGAGCCACGATTGGAATTCCCTCCCCGATGTTCTCTTGGAGCAGATCTGTAGTCGTATGGACCTACTCAGCACCGTCCGTCTGGCCGCATGCTCGGTGTCTTTGTACCGTCTACTCGTCTGCAACCGGCCGGCTCTTTTCAAGACACCCTACTTGCTGAAGCCCGATCCTCGCAGGTGGCCCAGACACCGACTTGACGATCCTACGGAGGTTGCCGTGGTGCCCCTCTACGTGCTACCACTACCCGTCCACCTGCCCTTCATGCGCGGCCACTACTGGGCGGGCATGAAGGCCAACTGGGTCATCCTCATCCACCAATTTGGTAGTCCATGGCATCTTGTGGATATCTACACCCAGCGAGAGATCACCCTTCCATCTTTGGATACCGCCGCCACCGAGCCTCGCGGCCCGCCGGACACTCCTGCCTACTACGCACGAGACGCGTCAAGCTTTTGGCTCGACCTTTGTTTGCAGAAAGTTGTAATCTGCGAAGTGCCCACACCATCAGAAGACTACATGGATTACAAGATCATTGCCTTGTTCAACAAGGGATTAGTCTATCTGGAATCCGGTCGCCATACATGGTTATGGCTCATCATCAATCCTGTTGAGGAAACATTTCTGTCTGATGCTATAGTGCACGATGGCATCGTTTACGCGGTCGACGCACAGATTGGCTACCTATACTGGTGGAATCTATCGTCGTGTAATTGTTGTATCTCATCTCATCTTTACCTTATGAATACGACTACCTGTTCATTTGTTACAAATTTAGAATGCATAGCATGTCTATAACCACATCATTGCTATATGTTCCTCTCATTTCCTAGATTTTTATGACCACACATGTTATTGTTAGAGTTGATATGAGAACAATTGGCATCTAATGATTGTTAGAATACATATTATGAGCATAACATCATGATTGCTATATGTTACTCTCGTTTACAAGATTTTTATAACAACGCATGTTATTGCTTAGAGTTGATATGAGAACAGTAGTAGTAAGTGCTATGGTGGAATATGAGTAGGCGCTGTCATAGCTGTTTTCCTCTCATTGTTACATGATGTTTGAACCATGACATATTGCTAGAATATGAAAGCCATTGGCTTATTTTTTTAACTTGGGGTATGATTATGACCACGGCATTGCAATTCTCTGTCTATGATATGTGTCACTATTATAATAATCTTAATTCCACACATACTCTGAACATGATTGTTTATTTTTGTCCTTTTGGTCTCCAATTTGAATTGTTGCAGCAGACACAAATGCGCTGAACTTCATGATTTCAGGACCTGGAATCATACCAGCCGATGGGTGGTGGTTTATCTCTCGTTCAGCTGACGGCGGTCATTTGATGCTCATTCGCACGTACCAAATTAACCAAACCATTACATCAAACCACATGCAGTACAATGCGTGGGGCGTTCGTGACATTAATGGTATGGCTGCTTCGTGTTCGAGAAAGATCCCAGCTCCGTTGGGCCAGGCGTATTCAACTGGAGGCGGGTTTACAGCCTCGGCAACCACTCCTTGTTCCTCGGTCTCAATTATCCGATTATCCAACCAATCATCGATCATATCACCGGCGATGATTACTGTGCTATGCAACTTTCATTCGCGAGGGGGGCTGTGTTTACACATCATATCATGGGTTTCATGAATCACCATATCCAAAGATTCGTCGACACAGCTTGTTGTCAGATAATCTTCAGTGTGTGAAAGGCATCAAGCTTCCATGCGATGGATGACTTTTGCAAACCCGACATGCGGCGATGTGGTTCATGCCAACAGCAAAAATGCACAACTTGATTCGTACTGATATGTAGATTGAGCCATGTATTCTGCTGCTCTAGCACGACCCTCTTTTGTTGGATATTATGTACTGTTGTTAGTTTGAAGCACTCCTCTGGTTTGAAGGATAGATACCTTCCTGGGATCAAGTGCATCCTAACTCACCTGCGTAGGATGTACTGATAATGATGATATATATATATATATATATATATATATATATATATATATATATATAATAACACTATATGATCATGGTATTAAAATAGTTATTTGAATCACAGCCAGCCTATATAGACGCGCATAAGGTCCTCCTGAACTCGACCGAACAAAAAAACCGACTGCTCTGTCCCACACCTCCAGCACCTCTCGATCCCCACCTCGATCCCCAACCACCGCCCACCCACCGGCAACCCTCCTCCCTCACCAGCCGCCGGGAACCACCCAAGCACTGCCGCCGCAGCCTGTAACCTGCGCATCGGGATCTAGCCGCCGACGCGTGGTTCCCCACTCGCCGCCGCCGTGAGCCACCGTTGCTTCACCACCGGCCGGCTGCGCCTCCACCCGCCGCCGCCATGGATCCACAACACCACCACCCGAGCAACCACCGGGGCCCTGCATCCCGCGCGCCACCGCGAGCCATGGATCCCGTCTGCTCCCTCCTGATTCTGGATCCCGCTCAGTTCAATTATGGCTACGGGGCCGTTGTCGTCGCCCTCGGCTACCTACTGCGTCGAGGACATTCAGAGTCCACGAATCCAGCGGATGCTAGCGCGTGGGAGGTGTTGCTTCTCCGGTGAGCTACTCCGTCACCGAGCATAGCACGTCGCGGCCGACCTCTCCCTCTCGTTCTGCCCTTCACGTCACGCACGGTGCACCTTGACCTTCCCTAGGAAGGTCCATCCCTGCAGCGACCCATCACCAACTACGGCCACTCCTGAAGCCTAGTGCTACCGTAAGATGTGTTGTCATCCAAAGTGCCTTCACGCACCGATCCGCCCCAAGGACGAGGCCCCCGATGATTCGCATACGGCCCAGGCTGCAGTCCAGCTTCTCCGCCATTGGCATGACATGAAACACCACACCGCTCTACTGAATTAACAGTGGGTTCTTTATTGCTTGTGCGAGCAACCGACTAGGGAGCTGATGTGTGCGTCGCTGGGAGGATGTGGAGCATGGAGGCGACCAGTACAGGACTTGTTGCAGACTACCGGAGCGGTCAGAGCCGCCCAGGGTGCTCTGCCACTGGCTGCTCCATAGCGATATGGGCCTGCTGCGGCTCACTGCGTTCGTGAGCTAGCTTTGTGTTGGATCCTGGATGTGTGCGGGTGTTGAGGGTGAGTGTGTACTCCGTGTGTACACGAACAGAAAAAGTTTTAGATCTTGTGCTTGCTCGTGTGCAACACAACTGTTTGTGTTTATGCCCCATAGGAGAACAAGGTTTTGTTTTTTAACTTTTTTCTAACACACAAGTTTGCGCACCAATGCTCAGAAAGATGTGCACACACAAAAAAAAATTGTGGATGAGAAGTTCAAAATGTTCGCATTAGGAAAAACACACACCTTGGTTGTCAAAAGATAAAGAGGCGAACACACACAAAAAATTGTGACAACCTGAGCAAGTACAAAATGTTCCATTCCAGAACATGATGTAATTAAGTTAAAAGTGATAGTATGAGAAAGTGAAAATTGCACACTCCCTCAAAAATTAAAGAGAAAATATGGATTTTCCTTGTTTCTACGAAAAAACCTTGAGGTTCAAATTTAAATAATGGCGAAGTTCAATGTTTATTACAATAGCAAGAAGACCAAATTAAAAAAACCGAGCAATTCAAACAGTTTATAAAGGCAGATTTTCCCTCTTTAAAAAAAGCCCTAGAAGTTCAACTTTAAATAATTCAGCCGTTCGATATTTATTACATAACTAGGACGTGCTCCGTTACTAATGAATAACACCAAGAAGTCCTAATTAAAAATGTGAAGCTATTTATGTTTATAAAAACTCAGTTGTTCCCCAGTACTAAAGATCAAAAGTTTCAAAACCAAGAAGTTCAATTTTAAAAAATGAAGGAGTTCAGTGTATGTAAAAAACTAAGGTTTTCTATTACTATAGAATAAAACCAAGAAGTTCAACTGAAAAAAGCGAAGCGGAGCAGTTTGATATTTATTTGAATAATCGGATTTTTCTAGTTACTAAAGAATAAAACCAATAAGTTCAATTTGAAATAGCGAAGAATTTCGATGTTTCTAAAAAAACTCCAATTTTCACATTTATAAAAAAACCACACCACCCAACCGCCGCCGTCTCCTCCCCAACCACCGGCACCTCCCCGGTTCTGCTGCCACCAGGCGCCGGCCAGATCCCTTCCGGAATCCCCCACGCACCCTCCACCTCGACCACCTCCGTCGCCACCCTTTGCCTCGACCACCTCCTCTGCCGCCCTCCGCCCCCGGCCAGCCACCTCCACGGCGCCGATCATGTTTGTCGCCACCCTTGCCCCAACCACCTCTGCAGCCACCCACCACCAATATCCACTCCAACGCGACTTGCCCTCCCCTCCGACCTGACCTTCCCTCCCTCCAGACGCGACATGCCACACTCACCTCCAGCGCACCCCCCGTCCTCCCATCCCACCATGAGCAATCTCTCCAGCACGACCTCCGAGTGCCTCAGTCTCTACCGGCTCTAAGCGCCTCCGGCGGGCTGTTCTTCTTAACCTAAGTCGATCGTTTTCTTTGATTTTGCAGAGCACCATTTGTGTAGCAATTAGTATGGTTGCAGTCCAAATTGTCGACTTCCAGCAGGCCAATGTGTTCACGAACTAGTCTGACCTCCTTCTCTATTTGTTATGTTAGTTAGCTGTGGCTTTCCATGGCCATATACACACAATTTATTATTTTGCCCACCCCATTATATATGCATGCATGTTTCAAATTTTTTTGCACAATTGAATTCTCCTAAGCTTTTGTTTTGGACCAGATGTGCATTTGAACGTGAGGAAAAAGTTTGTACAGAGAAGTTCATATATTAGTTCCAGGAAGGTTTAGGTATTACTAAGTGTGTGCACATATAATTTCTGTCTCCACATGTGTGTATGTCTGTTTGTGTGTGTTCTTCCACATCTACTTTAGCATTGACCAAGGTTTTACCAGCAAGGGAAACAACAGTTCGGCGCGCACAATGCTTCACATTGCTCTCTCTCCCCATTATTAGGTTAGTTATTTTGTCCCGTGTTGCTCAAAAATCAAATTGTGTTCATAAAAACAAAAAAAAGACAAACCCAATAATGTTCGTAGAAAATTATGAGAAGTTCCAAATTATCAAATATGGAAGTTCAAAAATGTTAGAAACAAATCCAAATTTTTCTAGTACTTGCCTCCCGCCTCTTTTCTAAAAAAAATATAGAACCCCTCTCGTGAATACAAAGAAATAAGGAATTTCACGAACATAACTTGTAGCGAAAACCTATATATGTTGTTTTTTGCATTTTTAAATAATTCCCTCAATCCACAAAGAAGTTTAGTATATTATTTGGGAGCAATTTGATTTCAAAAAGAAAAATAAAAGTTCAAATTATAAAAGTGGAAAAAAGTACATGTACTGCATGGTGTGTGTTTAATATGAGAAAAATGAATAAAAGGCAAGGTCCAAATATTTTGTTGTTATAAGTTCAAGTCCTCGGTCGGAGAAAGTTAAATTTTTTTATTGTGAGACAGGTTTGTACAAAAGGAATATCATTTGTGTAACACTGATGAATGGATGAGAAAATTACAAACGAAAATATGTCACAGAAGTTCAGCGTGAAAACATCAGGAAGTTCAACTGCTACACTGAATGAATTTCAGATGAAAAACTTTTAAAACCATCGCGAGTATGAAAAAATGATGAATGGGAAAATTGTGTGTTTACAACAGCTTTCGATCGGTATATCACTTCCTCAATTCCGGTAAGTGATTGGGGAGTTACGGGTAAAAAACAACACATGAAAAACATAGTGAAGTTCAAAAAAGAACTACTCCAGAAGTTCAACCTCTTCACGAAGTGCATTTTTGGGGACTCTGTTTTTCCGATGAAGGCAGAACGCATGATCGCAGAAGTTCAGATTGATAAACTGTCAGAAGTTCAGGTACTACACGGTGTGCATTTTGTATTAAAAAAGAATAAAAATGCAAAGGCTAAATTTGTTGTCATTATAAGTTCAAGTTCTCCATCAGAGAAAGTTAAAAAAATTATTGTGAGAGAGGTTTGTACAACAAGAATATCATTTGTGTAACACTGACGAATGGATGAGAAATTTACAAATAAAAATATGTCACAGAAGTTCAACGTGAAAACAGCAGGAAGTTCAAGTACTACGCTGAATGAATTTCAGATGAAAAACTTTTAAAATCATCACGGGTATGAAAAAACGATCAACACGCGAAAGTTATGTGCTTACAGCAGCTTTCCACTTGTATATCACTTGCTCAATTCCGGTCAATGGATGGAGAGTTACGAGCAGTGGATGGAGACCTACGAGCAATAAAATCACGTGAAAACCAGAGTGAAGTTCAGGTACACATGCCGAGAAGTTCAGGTTCTTCACGCGGTGCATTTTCGAAGAATCTGTTTTGCGATAAAGGCAGAACGCATGATCCCGCCGTTTTCGAAATTACTTGAAAATGGCTAGGAATCAGAGAAAACCATCAACATGAAAAAGTTTCGCATTTTCCGTAGCTTTTCAGCGGTATATTATTTGCCCCATTCCGATAAAGTTTGTAGAAATTACGGCGAAAATATGTTTTTTCCATTTTCGAAACTGACTTAAAACCGTAAAGAATTGGGAGAAACAATACATACCAAAAAGTTTCACATTTGTTCAGGCTTTCCAACGCCATATCATTTGCTGCATTCGGACGCATGGTTAAGAAATTAGCTCGAAAATACAAACTCGGTAGGAGTTGGACCATTTTATAAATTACTCTTAAACCATTCAAAATTAGAAAAAAACTTTCAAGATGAAAAAGTAGAGCATTTTCATAAGCTTTCCAACGCTGTATCATATGCCTCCATTGGATTAGCCGTTTAGAAATGACATCGAAAAAACGAACTCAACTGTTTGGTTTACGAAATTTTAGGTTTTTTCAAATTACTCTTTAACCATAGGGAATTAGAGAAAAACTTTCAACATGTGGAAGGAGCGGTTTTGCAGCAGCTTTCCAACGCCATATTATATGCCTCATTCCGATAAACGGTTTAGAAATGCGATCGCAAAATATGATTCACGTTTTTTGTGCGAGAAAAAACGGTTTTCAAAACTGCTCTTAAACCGCTTATATTTTGTCAAAAATTTAAGTTGGGTCATGATATTGGGGTCCATAGCTTTCCAACGGTATATCGCAAACCCCATTTGGGCAATGTTGGCGGAAGTTCAACCTAGTTCACAGGGAAGTTCAACGTACTACTAGCGGGGCAGGTCAAGTTGTGACAGAATATTATTCTGATCCCGTGATCAGAATAGTGTTTATGTGTGTGTGTATATATATATACATATATATATACATATATCAGTTAGGCTTCAAGTGCGTACTTGTTAGTTAAACCTATGTATAAATTGTGACACTAAATACGACTAGTAAGTAGTACAGTAGCAGTACTAGTATACGTCTGTCAAATTATTCATCATGTCCACACATTGAATTGACGTGACAACACGCTGCGCATGAGGTGACACAAGAATCCCGGTGGCGTGTTCGGGTATTCTGGAATTACCGATGCAAGTCGAAGAAGGATTGGCCCAACCCGAGAAACTTGAGGCCAAAGTGAGTGCTGACAGCGCGAGATTTCAGTCTCTCATCGATTTGTTCATACCAACCATCGACAGCGAGCACGACATATGTTACACCCAACCTGAGAAACTTCCAGGTAAGACACCGATCGGCCGTCTACTTGCACAAACATATTCCTTTGTTTATAGCTCTATTTTTCTTTTTACACACAGACCTGGAGAAGCAATTACAATTTGACAGTTAATAAAAAGTGAAACAAGTGACTGCAACATGCCAAAGATGTTATGAAAATGCCAACTAGGTACACTAAAACCTGTATTCCCAATACTGCAGGTATCACACTGAGTGGCCTAAGGAAGCATTTCTTCCAGCGCAATTCCAGGGCGTTCAAAAGGGGCGCGTGGACGCGTTGCAAGATACAGTCGGAGTGCGGCATGCACGCGATGTGGCACAAGACTGGCAATACCTTGCCTGTGATGGTTAACGGCTGGCAGACGGGCAACAAAAAAGGTTCTGGTGCTGCACACCAACAAGAACTTCGACCAGCAGAGGACCAACTGGGTGATGCACCAGTACCACCTCGGGGACCCGGAGCAAGAGAAGGAGTGGGAGCTGGTCCTCTGCAAGATTTTCTACCAGACAAACACTAGGGCCAGGAGTAAAAAGATTATAAGTTAGTTTGGTATTGGTAGTTGTACTACCTTATCGTCCGCAAGTTGGTATTGTTGTTAACGATCTTTTGGTATGAACTTGCACTTGCTTCCAACCATCATGCCGAGGGTCGACGTGGATATAAAGCTGAATCATTTTTTTCGAAACGAATTTCCAGGCACGTGATTTTTATTTGATGGGTAGCATAAGCACCTGCCGTTCGAATTCCCAGTTCTCCAATTTTTTGAAACAAGTGCATGCACTTATTATCATGATAAAAAAACAATATCCGTACTGCATCCCAGTTATCAGTCTGTACTTGCAGAATTCTCTCGTTTATTGAGCACGTATATTGATTTTTTAGGTCGAGCAAGTTTCAACTAGGCTGTAGATTGCCAGGGTTATTCTGTTTTTAACAGGCCTAGCCCATGACGACAACGGGGCACAAAGATCCAGCAGGTATCTACTGGCCTCTGGCCCGCCAGCGTTAGTTATATTTTGTCTTACAACATTCGCAGGCAGTTTTTTTACTGAATCGAACACACAGCCCAGTTCTATTTTCCTCTTGAAACACATGTCCTACATCCGTTTTCTAAGCTCTATCTATAGTTTTACTAGTTCGTATACATGTATCATTATATTGAAAACACATAAAATTCCCTTTTCATATTTACATCCTTATCTTTGTTGTTTTTTTCCGACCCAGCGCTGATTTTTTTACCACTGGTTTTCCCTTAAACCAACTAAATTTGTCCCACGTCTTATTTTGTTACAAAAACAAAACGATTTTTTGGCAAATCAATAAGTTCTTAAAAAATGTTTATCATTTCAGGATTACAACAGTTCGGACTCCACCGAAATATGCAAAATAAGGTTGTACTTTTTGACCGTGGTCCTAGGCAGAAAGTGGGCTGTAATAAATTACTTAAGAATTAGAAAATGGGCTGCAAATTATAAAAAATAGCAAACGTGCTTTATGTTGTCTGCCACAGATTTGGAGGCTGACTTGTGGGCCTACTAAGTTCATGCGTACACAAGGTTTCTCAAAAAAGAAACTTAGTCAACAATCGACTCTACCAGCGTCAGACCGTTAGATGTCAATCTAACGGCAATCGTGCTTCTTCAGTCTCTGATCCTCCTGCCCCAGCCGCCCAAACCAGCACCGTCGGAACCGCCTGCTCCCGCCTCCCATGGCCGGCAATGCTGCCGGGAAGGCCTCATGGCCCCATCATACTCGCATCCCTGGTATGTCTATCCCTCTACTCACCCACACCTCCTGTTATTTTCCGGCGACGGCAGCCGAACCATTCAACCCTCGTACTCTCCACCGCGTGGGCAGCCACTTCCCTGTCTTCACCGGCTCTGTGTCGTTCCCTTCATAGGCCTCGCCGTCGTCCACCACCCTGGTGCTCTCGGCGCGGCGTGGTCAACGATGTCCATCCAACGGCCGTAGTGCTTCTTCAACCTCTAGTCTTCTTGCCCCAGCCGCCCAAAGCAGCGCCGGTCGTGCCGCATGCTCCTGCCTCCCGTGGCCGGCTGTGCTGCCGCGGAGGCCTCACCGCCCCCTACTATTCCCACCGTTGGCCAGGCCCTGCGGCGACGGCAGCCTCACACCACAGCCGAATCAATGAACCCTCGTACTCCTCTCCGCGTGGGCTTCCACTGCCACGTCGTCCCCTTCCTAGGCCTCGCAGTCGTCCACCGCCGTGGTGCTCTCCGCGCGGCGTGGTCAACGTGGTCAAGGAACGACTTCCATCGGAAGAGTACTGTACGTGGAGAGGCTAACAGCTGGGTCCACGGCCACACCCTAGTTTTTTTTGTGATTTGCCAAGCAAGTCGCTTTGTCAGGCCTGTTGGGCTGCAAATCTTTCAAGACGAGGAGAGCTTTCATTCGGCTGGCCGAGAAAATGGCCCATCAGTAATGAGAAATGGGTTGTACATTTTTAAAACACATCAAACCAACAATTAGTTTCAAATATCTTTTTTTTTCATTTCGAGATTTTAAATTACATTAATTTTTACGCGTGGAGAATTTGTTGGATTTTATATTGATATACATTTATTTTTAAAATCAGTTTGAATGTGAGTCGAAATTTCGGGATTAAAAACAGTTCGGACCACAACGAAATATGCAAAATTTCGTATAATTTTTTAACCGTGGCCACAATATGGGCTGTAATGCTAACAAAAAGAATATGGGCTCCAAAAAAAACCTTAATAATTAGCAAATGGGCTGTAAATTATTAGAAATAATGGCAGATGGGCTGTATGTTGTTTCCCACAGATTTGAGGCTTTCCTAAAAAAAGGTTGACGCACAAGCAGTGACTGTTGGATGGCCATCCAACGGCCGTCGTGCTTCTTCAATCTCTGCTCTTCCTGCTCCAGTCGCTCAAACAGGCGCCGGCGGGACTGCCTGCTCCCCGCGGTCGGCTCTGCTGCCGCGCAGGCCTCACCACCCCACTGTACTCCCATCGCTGGCCTAGCCATCCTTCTACTCACCCACACCTGCTGTTATTCTCCGGCGACGGCAGACGAACCAGTAAACCCTCGTACAGTCATACTCCCCTCCGCGTGGGAAACAACTGCCGAGTCTTCCCTGCCTCCATGTCGTTCCCTTCCTAGGCCTCGCCGTCGTCCACCACCCTGGTGCTCTCGGCGCGGCCTGGTCAACGTGGTCAACGACCGACATGCATCTGAAGTGGACTTTAGGTGGAGAGGCCAACAGCTGGGTCCATGGCCGCACGCAAGGAAATGCCTCCTTATTACGCGCAAAATAATGATTCCTCCACCTGACATCTGGGACCCACCGAAAGGGCCTCTGTATTTCGCGAAAAAAACGTTATCGCCGCTGACAGCTCGGACCCACCAGCTATATCTTCGCACGCAAGAAAGTGCCTCCTTATTACGCACAAAAAAAATGAATACTCCCCCTGTTAGCTGGGACCCAGTATAGTGGCAGGCTGACTTGTGGGCCTACTAAGTTGACGGGGACGGAGGGCTTTGTCAACTTAGTCAATATGCACGATTCTAGCTCTAGTGACCGTACGATGTCCATCCAACGGTCGTAGTGCTTCTTCAACCTCTGGTCTTCTTGCTCCAGCCGCCCAAACCAGCGCCGGTCGTGCCTCGTGCTCCTGCCTCCCGTGGCCGGCTGCGATGCGGCGGAGGCCTCACCGCCCCCTACTACTCCCACCGCTGGCCACGCCATCCCTCTACTCACCCACACCCCTTGTTATTCTGCGGTGATGGCAGCCTCACACTGCAGCCGAACCAGTGAACCCTCGTACTCCTCTCCGCACGGGCTTCCACTGCTGTGTCTTCCCCGGCTCCGCGTCGTCCCCTTCCTAGGCCTCGCCGTCATCCAGACCACCGCCCTGGTGCTCTCGGCGCGGCGTGGTCAACATGGTCAACGACCGACTTTCATCGGAAGAGTACTGTACATGGAGAGGCTGACAGCTGGGTCCAGGCGGCCGCAAGGAAGTGCCTCCTTATTACGCGCAAAATAATTATTCCTCCACCTTACATCAGGGACCCACCGGACGGTCCACCTTATTTCGCAAAAAAAAGTTCCCCCCCTAACTGCTCGGACCCACCGGACGGGCCAGTGTATTTGACGAAAAAAATGTTCCCCCCGCTGTCAGCTCGGACCCACCGGAAGTGCCTCCTTATTACACAAAAAAATGAATACTTCCCCTGCTAGCCGGGACCCACCATGGTGGGAGGCTGACTTGTGGGCCTACTAAGTTGACTGGGACAGGGGCCTTTGTCAACTTTAGTCAATATGAACGATTCTAGCTCCACTGACCGTACGATGTCCATCCAACGGCCGTAGTGCTTCTTCAACCTCTGGTCTTCTTGCTCCAGCTGCCCAAAGCAGCGCCGGTCGTGCCGCATGCTCCTGCCTCCAGTGGCCGGCTGTGCTGCCGCGGAGGCCTCACCGCCCCCTACTATTCCCACCGCTGGCCAGGCCCTGCGGCGACAACACTCTCACACCACGGCCAAACCAGTGAACCCTCGTACTCCTCTCCGCACGCGCGGGCTTCCACTGCCGCGTCTTCCCCGGCTCCCCGTCGTCCCCTTCCTACGCCTCGCCGTCGTCCACCGCCCTGGTGCTCTCGGCGCGGCGTGGTCAACGTGGTCAAGGAACGACTTCCATCGGACGTGGACTGTACATGGAGAGGCTGACAGCTGGGTCCACGGCGGCAGCAAGGAAGTGCCTCCTTATTACGCGGAAAATAATGATTCCTCCACCTGACAGCAGGGACCCACCGGACGGGCCACCATATTTCGCGAAAAAAATGTTTCCCCCCTGACTGCTGGGACCCACCAGCTACACCTTCACGCGCAAGGAAGTGCGTCCGGGCAAAAAAAACAATTCGCCCCTGACTTCTGGGACCCACCAGCTACATCTTCGCACGCAAGGAAGTGCGTCCGGGCAAAAAAAAAGAAAACTAAAACGATTCGCCCCCTGACTGCTGGGACCCACCGGCCCCCCGACTGCTGGGACCCACCAGCTACATCTTCGCACGCAAGGAAGTGCGTCCGGGCAAAAAAAAACGATTCGCCCCCTGACTGCTGGGACCCACCAGCTACATCTTCGCAAGCAAGGAAGTGCGTGACAGTCGGGACCCACCTGGTCGAAGCGTATGTAGCGTTGTCATTCTGGTCGCACACGTGTCGTAGTAGAGGCGCGCACATGTCGTAGTAGAGGCGCGCACGTAGCATGTACACGTATGTACAGCGACCAGGGCCCAGAAAAGAAAATACGGCCACGTATGTGTACATACGGGCGGGGTCTCGAACGCCTACTCGCGCATATGTACGGCGAGGGCTCGTGTACATGGCTGGGTCGGAACGGAGAAACAGCGTCGTCGTCGTGTTCATGGGTGAGAATGGAATGCGTGGTCGTGTTCATCGGGAGGGCTTGGACGAAAGAGGCGATGGAAACGAGGCCTGGCGTACTGCACAACGGAGGAAACGGACCTCCTACGCTCGAAACGGGGGTCCTGTTGATCGGGAGGGGTGTGGCGTACCGCAAAACGGAGGAAACGGACCTCCTACGGTCGAAACGGGGGTCCTGTTGATCGGGAGGGGTGTGGCGTACCGCAAAACGGAGGAAACGGACCTCCTACGGTTGAAACGGGGGTCCTGTTGATCGGGAGGGGTGTGGCATACCGCAAAACGGAGGAAACAGACTTGTGTTGGGGCGCTACGGTCGAAATGGGGGTCCTTTTCATCGGGAGGGGTGTGTCGTACCGCAAAATGGGACTCCACGGGATACTGTTCATCTCCACCGTCGACCCCCTCCAGCCTCCACGAGCTACTGTTCATCCACCGTCGACCTCCTCCAGCCTTCACGGGCTCCTGTTCATCCAGCCTCCACCGCACGCTACTCCACCGGCTACTGTTCAACCACCCCTCCACCGTCTACTATTCATCCAGCCCTCCACACCACAGGGTCCTGTTCAACCACCCCTCCACGGGCACCCCTCCACCGTCTACTGTCCATCCTGCCCTCGACACCACGGGGTCCTGTTCATCCACCCCTCCACGGGCACCCCTCCACTGTCTACTGTTCATCCAGCCCTCCACCACACCACGGGGTCCTGTTCATCCAGAGGCAACTCCACCGCTCACTATTCATCCACCCCCCCGCAACACTCACTGTTCATCCCATCGATCGGCTTCAGTTAGCAGCAGTAGCCAAGGAATCACTCGATCGTGTTCAGTTAACAGCCATCGATTGATCGCTCGGGTTCAGTAACGCGTAGCCTGCAATGCAATCGCCGGGTTTAGTTAGAGCCCAACGCCTCGCTCGGGTTCAGTTAGAGCCAACGCCTCGCACACACGCGCGTACGTGTACGAGAGAAACGCGCATCGCTCGGCCCCCGACCTCCCACCGTAACCGGGAACTCCCCGAAATTTTCCTCCCCCTCGCTTCTACCACGGTTTTTTCCGTCATGGACGGCCCAAAGAATGTCATGCAGTTGCGTCTCCGGCCCGCCCAGGACGAAAAGCCCATTTTCTGTCATGATTTTTTGTCATAGAAGTAGGAGCCCTCCACATCTATGATGATACCGAGTTTTGTCACAATTATCGTCATAGAAGTGTCATATGTATGACAGAATTTTTTTTCGTTTGGCCCAAAATGTCACGGATGTGTCTTTTTTTTGTAGTGAACCCGAGTCCAAGCTCATTTTGCTGCCATTTTTGATCTCCTTGCTCAAAGCACCTCTCACAAAACTGCTTGGGGAGATTGTTCCTTGGTATGTGACTCCTCCATTGATCCAATTAGTTTTTGTTCTAGTGCTTTATTCATTGCAAATTTGTGCTGCCTAGGTGACCCTGTTCTTGAGCTTGCATGTCAAATTTATGTGGTTCCAAGTAGTTTTGATGCATGATATAGGCTCTAGGCACTTGTAGGAGTTGTTGCTATCAATTTTGTTGAGCTTGGTTCACTTTTGTTTGAAGTTACTAAAAATTTCAGAAATTTTTTAGAGGAAGAAATATGCTTAGGAAAATGTACCAAGGTGGTTCTTCAAGGAAGCAAGGACCCAAGCTTGCAATGTGAGATGCTGATGATGAGCCACCAAGGGACGATCCAGTGCGGCCCTGTGAATGGCCTTTAGAGGACTTCATGGATCGAGCAGGGATTAAGGAAGAATTTAACGCATATTTTCATAACGCTGATCTTGTGAGCTTCGAGGAAGAAAAATGCCGTCAGTACCATTATCTCACTAGTTCCTTTGTGAGGAGGTTTGAATTTTCATCTTCACATAATTCTCCAACTGTCCTGTTTGATCTTTATGAAAATTCTTACACTATGGACTTAGAGGATTTTACCACTGCTTGCAAACTTCCACAATGGGGTAGTATCAGGGAACCTCGCAAATCTGAATTTAGAGATTTTCTCGCTAGTATAATTGTGGGAGAATCTAGAGATATAACACAAGCTACCATAGGGAGCATTCACTTTCCTGCTATACATTATTTTGCTCTCTTCATAGGTAGATGCATTAATGGTAAAGATGAGGCATGTCACATGTGTGTCCCTGACCTCAGTATTCTTAGGAGTGCTGTGTTAGGAGATAAATCTTATAATTTGGGAGTCATTGTTGCACGTAGGTTGCATCTTAATAGATTTAATGGAGATTTCTTTGGTGGAATTTATGCAACCCGCTTAGCTGATTTTCTCGGTGTGACCATACGCGAGGATGATATTGAATTGCCTCCTGCTTACCTAGATTTTAATGATATGGTTCACCACCAGTTTGTTGAGAGGAGTGAATCACCTCTCCATCGACTAATCTTTGACAGACGGCGTGCTGTCCGTATTACTCTTCCTGCTCCTGCCTTCTTTGATTATCAAGCAAAAGGAAGATATGTTATTACCAGAGAGGAGGCAGATGAGTACGAGAGGAGGGCTGAGGACGCTCGTCGCCACGCTGCAGCTCAGGAGGCGATATCCGCTGCATCTCAGTACGACCCCAGCTGTTACTATGGATATCCGCCATGCCAGCCGTGGGCATAGACCAACTTAGGCCAAGAGCCTAAGCTTGGGGGAGTACGTATTTCCCACCAACATTACATTCCTGTTCACACACTCATTGCTAGATGTCGGTGCTCATACTTTTTCATTGTATCATCCATGCTAGTTTATTTTTCTTTTTATGCTTTCTTCTTGTGTGTTTAATAAACCTTAAGAAAAACCAAAAAAATTAGTTGTAGCTTTTAATTAGTTTACTTTCCATGCTTGTAGTAGTAATTAAAAAGAAAACCCAAAAAAATTCATGTTCTTCTTTTTGCTTGTTGGGAGCTTTCCCGTGTAAATAGTTTTATTTCTTTTCTTTTCTTTGGGGGTCGATAGGAGAAGACCATAATTAAATTGTTGAAGTGGCTCTTATATGCATTATTGTTGATCTGACAAAAGAGCCCATATTGCCTTGTCTTCTCCTGTTTATTGAATGCTTGCAGATTCCACCTTAGTCCAATGCACGTGCACTATTATTATTATTCACACTATTCGGTCATGCAAGTGAAAGGCACTTATGACGATATATGATGGACTGACTGAGATGAGAAAAGCTGGTATGAACTCGACCTCTTTTGTTTTTGTAAATATGATTAGTTCATCATTCTTGATTCAACCTATTATGAATAAACATGTTTGCAATGACAACTAGAGATCATAGTTTCTTGTGCCATGCTTGATTAGCTAGGAGCTTATAATGGTTTACCTTGCGTGCCAACATGCTATTAAAATGGTTATGATGTGGTATGATAGGGTGGTATCCTCCTCTGAATGATTTAAGTGACTTGACTTGGCACATGTTCACGCATGTAGTTGAAACAAAATCAACATAGCCTTCACGATATTTATGTTCATGGTGGATTATATCCTACTCATGCTTGCATTCGGTGTTGATTAATTTTAATGCATGTTCATGACTATTGTCGCTCTCTAGCTAGTCGCTTCCCAGTCTTTTGCTAGCCTTCACCTGTACTAAGCGGGAATACTGCTTGTGCATCCAATCTCATAAACCCCAAAGTTATTCCACATGAGTCCACTATACCTTCCTATACGCGGTATCTACCTGCCGTTCCAAGCAAATTTGTATGTGCCAAACTCTAAACCTTCAAATAAATATCCTATTTTGTATGCTCGAATAGCTCATGTATCACCTAGGTCTGTCCGTATCTTCCATGTTAGGCGAGTTATTCTCAAGAGGAGTGGACTCCGCTCGTCACTCACGAAAAAGTGGCTGGTCACCGGGATGCCCAGTCCCATGCTTTATGCAAATTAAATCAAAATAATTGCAAACAAAACTCCCCCTGGGACTCTTGTTAGTCGGAGGCACTCGTTGTTTCGAGCAAGCCATGGATTGATGCTTGTTGGTGGACGGGGAGTATAAACTTTACCATTCTGTTTGGGAACTGCCTATAATGTGTGTAGCATGGAAGATATCACCATCTCTTGGTTGTTATGTTGACAATGAAAGTATACCGCTCAAAATATTATTCATCTCTATTTCAAAACCAAGCTCTGGCACCTCTACAAATCCCTGCTTCCCTCTGCGAAGGGCCTATCTATTTACTTTTATGTTGAGTCATCATCTTCTTATTAAAAAGCACCAGTTGGAGAGCACCGCTGTCATTTGCATTCATACTGTTAGTTTACATTGAGTATGACTTGACTGGATCTCTTTTACCATGAATTACAATGTCTAGTGAGTCCTTGATCTTTAAAGGTGCTCTGCATTTATGTTTTGCGGTCTCAGAAAGGGCTAGCGAGATACCATCTTGTTATATCATATTATGATTGTTTTGAGAAAGTGTTGTCATCCGAGATTTATTATTATTGCTCGCTAGTTGATTATGCCATTGATATGAGTAAACTTGAGACCAAAGCGTTATTGTGAATGTGGATAGTCATAATCTTTGCTGAAAACTTGAATGCTGGCTTTACATATTTACAACAACAAGAGCAAACAGAGTTTGTAAAAGTTTTTCTTTATCACTTTCAGTTTATCAACTGAATTGCTGGAGGACAAGCAAAGGTTTAAGCTTGGGGGAGTTGATAAGTCTCCATCGTATCTACTTTTCCAAACACTTTTGCCCTTGTTTTGGACTCTAACTTGCATGATTTGAATGGAACTAACCCGGACTGATGCTATTTTCAGCAGAATTTCTATGGTGTTATTTATGTGTAGAAACAAAAGTTCTCGAAATGACCTGAAACTTCATGGAACATCTATTTGGAAATAATAAAAAATCCTTGCAAAAGATGAAGACCAGGGGGCCCACCGCCTGTCCACGAGGGTGGGGGCGCACCCCCTACCTCGTGGGCCCCCCTGGAGCTCCTCCGACCTCAACTCCAACTCTATATATTTGTTTCGGGGAGAAAAAAAATCAGAGAGAAGGATTCATTGTGTTTTACGATACGGAGCCGCCGCCAAGCCCTAAAACCTCTCGGGAGGGCTGATCTGGAGTCCGATTGGGGCTCCGGAGAGGGGAATCCGTCGCCATCGTCATCATCAACCATCCTCCATCACCAATTTCATGATGCTCACCGCCGTGCGTGAGTAATTCCATCGTAGGCTTGCTGGACGGTGATGGGTTGGATAAGATCTATCATGTAATCGAGTTAGTTTTGTTAGGGTTTGTTCCCTAGTATCCACTATGTTCTGAGATTGATGTTGCTATGACTTTGCTATGCTTAATGCTTGTCACTAGGGCCCGAGTGCCATGATTTCAGATCTAAACCTATTATGTTTTCATCAATATATGAGAGTTCTTGATCCTATCTTGCAAGTCTACAGTCACCTATTATGTGTTATGATCCGTTAACCCCGATGTGACAATAATCGGGATACTTACTGGTGATGACCATAGTTTGAGGAGTTCATGTATTCACTATGTGTTAATGCTTTGGTCCGGTACTCTATTAAAAGGAGGCCTTAATATCCCTTAGTTTCCGCTAGGACCCCGCTGCCACAGGAGGGTAGGACAAAATATGTCATGCAAGTTCTTTTCCATAAGCACGTATGACTATATTCGGAATACATGCCTACATTACATTGATGAATTGGAGCTAGTTCTGTGTCACCCTAGGTTATGACTGTTACATGATGAACTGCATCCGGCATAATTCTCTATCACCAATCCATTGCATACGAGCTTTCCATATATTGTTCTCCGCTTATTTAATTTTCCGTTGCTATTGTTACAATCACTACAAAATACCAAAAACATTACCTTTGCTATCATTACCTTTGCTACCGTTACCACTACTATCATATTACTTTGCTACTAAATACTTTGCTGCAGATATTAACTTATCCAGGTGTGGTTGAATTGACAACTCAGTTGCTAATACTTGAGAATATTCTTTGGCTCCCCTTGTGCCGAATCAATAAATTTGGGTTGAATACTCTACCCTCGAAAACTGTTGCGATCCCCTATGCTTGTGGGTTATCAGATGGCAGCTGGAACTACGTCGGTATTTTCCCGGAGAGGGAGGGATGATGTAGCACAACGATGACAGAGTATTTCCCTCAGTTATGAAACCAAGGTATCGAACCAGTAGGAGAACCAAGCAACACAACGTAAGCAACACCTGCACACAAATAACAACACCTCGCAACCCGACATGTTAAAGGGGTTGTCAATCCCTTTCGGGTAACGGCGCCAGAAATTGGCAAGTTGATGGGAGAAATGTTATAATAGATTGGATAAATAGATCACAAATAAAATAAAGTGCCACAAAGTATTTTTGTATTTTTGGTTTAATAGATCTGAAAATAAAAGCAAGGAAAAAGTAGATCGCAAAGGCAAATATATGAGAAATAAGACTCGGGGGCCGTAGGTTTCACTAGTGACTTCTCTCAAGAAAAAGAGCAAACGGTGGGTAAACAAATTACTGTTGGGCAATTGATAGAACTTCAAATAATTATGACGATATCCAGGAAATGATCACTACATAGGCATCACGTCCAAGATTAGTAGACTGACTCCTACCTGCATCTACTACTATTACTCCACACATCGACTGCTATCCAGCATGCATCTAGTGTATTAAGTTCATGGAAAACGAAGTAATGCAATAAGAACGATGACATGATGTAGACAAGATCTGTTTATCTATATGGCGGTAGATATAGATCTCGTCTTTTTATCATTAGTAGCAATGATACATACGTGTCGGTTCCCTTTCTGTCACTGGGATCAAGCACCGTAAGATCGAACCCACTACCGGGCACCTCTTCCCATTGCAAGATAAATAGATCGAGTTGGCCAGACAAAACCCAAATATCAGAGAAGAAATACGAGGCTATAAGAGATCATGCATAAAAGAGATCAAAGAAACTCAAATACTTTCGTGGATATAAAAACATAGATCTGATCATAAACTCGAAGTTCATTGATCCCAACAAACACATGCAAAAGAGTTACATCATATGGATCTCCAGGAGACCATTGTATTGAGAATCAAGAGAGGGAGAGATGCTATCTACTAACTACGGACCCGAAGGTCTATAAAGAACTACTCATGCATCATCGGAGAGGCACCAATGGAAGTGGTGAACCCCTCCGTGACAGTGTCTAGATTGGATCTGGTGTTTCTGGACTCTGCGGTGTCTGGATTAATATTTCGTCGACTCCCCTAGGGTTTTGGGAATATTTGGATATTATGGAGCAAAGAGGCGGTCCGGGGGGCACCCGAGGTGGGCACAACCCACCGGGGCACGCCAGGGCCTCCTGGCGCGCCCTGGTGGGTTGTGCCCCCTCGGGGCACCCCCAGGTGCAACCAGGGCCCATCTGCTTCCTTTTGGCCCATAAAAAATCATTGTAAAGTTTCGTGCCATTTGGACTCCGTTTGATATTGATTTCCTGCGATGTAAAAAACATGGAAAATAGGAACTGGCACTGGGCACTATGTCAATAGGTTAGTACCAAAAATGATATAAAATGACTATAAAATGATTAGAAAACATCCAAGATTGATAATAAAACAACATGGAATAATCAAAAATTATAGATACGTTGGAGACGTATCGGCATCCCCAAGCTTAACTCCTACTCGTCCTCGAGTAGGTATGTGATAAAAACATAATTTTTGATGTGGAGTGTTGTTCCTCAAGTCATATCATATTCTTTTCTTTATATCATGGACATTTGGACTTTTATGTGATTCAAAGCAATAGTCTAGTTTTGACATAATAATTTAGATACTCAAGCATATCGATAAGTAACCATGTCTTTCAAAATATCAACGCTAAAATAAGTTATCCCTAGCCCATCATGCTCAAATATTGATCCATTCATGAAACACACTCGAATATTAAATACACCCAATACTTGAGCATGATCATATTGTGTGACGCCCGGATAATCAAGCTACAGTAATCTCCTATTAACGATGCCACATCAACGCTTTTTTGTTGATAGAAGTCGCGTTGATTTGAAACTCGTTCAAATCCTAATTTTAAAAAAATAAAGTCGAAAATAAAAGTTTTCAAATATCAAAGCTAAAATGTGTAAACTGTGGCAAATAATCCGTAAGTATTATTGCTGAAGAAACCACACTTCTATAAAACATTTAAATGCCCTTTAGTGAATGGTGGCTGAAACAATTAAATAAATGCCTTTTATAATTCTATTCTAAAATGAAAAAAACTATTTTATTTATGTGTGAAACTTTTTGTGGCTGTGGGTTATTTTGTAGATCAATTTGTGGAGCCACTTCTACATTTTAGGAAAACTATTTTGCCCACTGAAATAATAGAAACATAATTTATTAAAAATAAGAAACAAATAAACAAAAGAAAAATAAAAGAAAAAGGCTAACCCCCCTTTTGCCAAATGGCCCAGTTAACCCCCTGGCCTAACCTGGCCGGCCCAGCCATGCCCCCTCGCTCGTCCCCTTCGCCACAGGGATGGGGGTTGCCGTGGCGGCCATCGGCGGCCCCCTCCCACCTATTTAGCTGGCACCCTTTTCCCCCGGTGCCAAACCCTAACCCCTCTCTCCACATCCCCTCCTCGATCTGGACCCTGCCCCGAGCTCCTGATCGTCATGCGCTCGTCCCCATCCCCGTTTGCTGCTCGTCATCGTCACCGCACTGACGCCGCCCCGCCACACGTCGTACTCGTCCCCGCCTCCGCCGAGCCTCGTCGATGAGCTCGCGAGCTTCGTCGCGACCCCGTCTCCCTCTCGGTCGAGCCACATGAGTTGGGACGGCCGCACAACACCGCCCAACCTCCTTCATCCTCCTCGGAACCACCACCCGCCGTCGTCGACTCCGGCCGTCTCAAGTCGTCCCCGGGCCTTCTCTGCAATGACAGTGAGCCCCGCATCCTCCCTCTCACTCCGTACTCTCATTTGGTAGTCGTAGATCACCGCCGACGTGATCGTGCTCCGGTCCACCTACGGCCTCCCCGTCGCCCCCATTGGAACCGACGTGAGCTCCTCGCTCCATTGCCCCTTCCCCCCTGTCGAATCTACTGCCGTAGGCCGCCGTGCCCACTCCCCTCCCTCGTCCGAGCTCGCGAGGCTGCGCCCCATCTTCGCTCGCCTCCCACTGCTACTGCTATTTGTCGCTACTCCGACCACCGCGCCCGCTCCCCGCGGATAGCGCTGCTCGCCGCAGCTATGCTCGCGTTCCCTGTGTGTCCACGCGCTCGCGTACGCTCGTCCGCCATCCACCTCTGCTCGACATCGCTGCTTGCTCTACTGTAGCTGCGCTGCCGCTAGCTCCGGCCGCCACCACCATCGCTGCCGCGCCCGCAACTCCGCTGCCCCGGCTCGGGCGCTCCGCGCGCGCCCACCAGTGCCCGCCACGCGCTCCTTCGCTGCGCACCGCTGCGGCCAGCGCTCCCCATCTGCCGCTTCCGCCCTCCGCCGTGGCCTCTGGCCGCCGGAAATAACCCGCCGGCCTAATTGGCCATTAAGGCCCTGACCCCCCCACTAACATATGGGCCCCACGTGTTTAATTAAAATAAATAACTGTGTTAGTTTAGTCGTTGTGTATGACATGTGGACCCCTCCTGTTAATTAAATCCTTTTAATTAAAAGCTATTAACTAATAGTCAATGACAGGTGGGCCCTAGTGCCCCTGAGGGAGTCCGGGATTAGGGATCTCCGGACAGCCGGATTATATCCTTTGGCCGGATTGCTGGACTATGAAGATACAAGATTGAAGACTTCGTCTCGTGTCCGGATGGGACTCTACTTGGCGTGGAAGGCAAGCTAGGCAGTACGGATATGGATATCTCCTCTTTTGTAACCGACCTTGTGTAACCCTAACCCTCCCCGGTGTCTATATAAGCCAGAGGGTTTTAGTCCATAGGACACAATAACATACAATCATACCATATGCTAGCTTCTAGGGTTTAGCCTCTCCGATCTCGTGGTAGATCAACTCTTGTAATACTCATATCATCAAGAAGAAATCAAGCAGGACGTAGGGTTTTACCTCCATCAAGAGGGCCCGAACCTGGGTAAAACATCATGTCCCCTGCCTCCTGTTACCATCCGCCTTAGACTCATAGTTCGGGACCCCCTACCCAAGATCCGCCGGTTTTGACACCGACATTCGTGCTTTCATTGAGAGTTCCTCTATGTCGTCGCCGTTAGGCTTGATGGCTCCTACGATCATCGATAGCGATGCAGTCCAGGGTGAGACTTTTCTCCCCGGACAGATCTTTGTGTTCGGCGGCTTCACACTGCGGGCCAACTCGCTTGGCCATCTGGATTAGATCGAAAGTTATGCCCCTTTCCACCAGGTCAGGTTTGGAAGCTTAAATTACACGGCCGATATCCGCGGAGACTTGATCTTCGACGGATTTGAGCCTCTGCCTTGTGCGTCACGCGGTCACGATGAGTATGATTTAGCTCTGACATCGGACAGTGTTCAAGAAATCACACCGGTAGCCGCTCCGACCCTTAATTCAGAGCCAGGTGCGCCTCCCATGGACGGGTGGATAGACCCCGCCACAGAGGCCGCATCCCCAATGGTGATCGAGCCAAATATGGATCTTACCCTTCACGAGAGACGTGTTGTTAAACTGCCGGATACCTCTCCGGCCACGGACTCTGAACCGCCTGCGCCCGTTCCTATCGAATCCGATTGGGCGCCGATCATGGAGTTTACCTCCGCGGATATCTTTCAGCACTTGCCCTTCGGCGACATACTGAACTCATTAAAGTCTCTCTCCTTGTCAAGAGAGTCCTGGCCGAACTATGTCCGGCAAGATTGGGATGTGGATGACGAAGAAATTCGCTGCCCACCCACCACCCACTTAGTAGCCACTGTCGATGACTTAACCGACATGCTTGACTCCGACTCTGAAGACATCAACGGTATGGACGACGATGCAGGAGGCGAACAGGAACCACTGCCAACAGGGCACTGGACGCCCACTTCATCACATGATGTATACATGGTGGACACACCAAAAGACGACGACGACAAGGAACGGAAGGACCCAACGAAGGGTTGTCCCCTCGAGAAGCAGTCAAAGCGGCGGCGTAAGCGCCGCTCCAAATCATGCCTCGGCAGAAACCACGATCATATAGACCCAGCGTTAGAGCAGGGTGAACCATCGCCGGACCACGGCAACACGGAGAATCAAACCGAACAACCCGACTCTGTCAAAGATAATAGTCCAAACGACATCACACCAGACAGACACCCGGAGCAACATAATGCCCGTCAAAGGCTTGTTGCCACCGCGAGGAGTCTAAAAAAGCAGAAGCAAAGGCTCAAGGCTGCGCAAGACACACTCCGAATCAGATGGAGTAAAGTACTCAACTCAGCAGCGAAGTACGCCGGTAATCGCCACACCAAGAGGTACCCGAGGAGGAAGTTGCTATCTGAATTCGATGAGGAGGCCTTAGATTCCCCGCAACCAAAAATTAAAACGGCCATCTGGCCGAATAGATGACCTCACGGCCAACATAGAGCGGCAAACAACGCCGCACATAAGCCAATACGCGATCCACGCGAGGGCTCGCATCAAAAGGATGGCGCAACCAGATCCATCTATGGACCACGCAAGCGCACTCCAGCATACGATACAACACAACAAACATCCGAACAACGCGGTACACCCAGATACAGGGGTGCCGCACACCCCCTATGTTTCACCGATGAGGTGCTGGACCATGAATTTCCAGAAGGATTCAAACCCGTAAACATAGAGGCATACGACGGAACAACAGACCCTGGGGTCTGGATTGAGGACTATATCCTCCATATCCATATGGCTCGAGGAGATGATCTCCACGCCATTAAGTATTTACCCCTCAAACTCAAAGGGCCAGCTCGGCACTGGCTTAAAAGCCTCCCCGAAAGCTCCATTGGAAGCTGGGAAGAGCTCGAAGACGCTTTTTGGGCAAATTTTCAAGGGACTTATGTCCGACCTCCGGACGCGGACGATTTGAGTCATATAACTCAATAACCTGGAGAGTCAGCCCGAAAGCTTTGGAACAGGTTTCTTACTAAAAAGAACCAAATAGTCGACTGTCCGGACGCCGAAGCCTTGGCAGCTTTTAAGCATAGTATCCGCGACGAATGGCTTGCCAGACACCTCGGCCAAGAAAAGCCGAGAACAATGGCATCATTAACAAGCCTCATGACCCGCTTTTGTGCGGGTGGGGATAGCTAGCTAGCAAGATGCAGCACCAGGGACCCCAGTACATCTGAAGTTAAAGATGGAAACGGGAAATCACGGCGCAGAAAAAATAATAAGCGCCGGAATAAAGAAGACAACCCCGAAGAGCATGGCGGTAAACGCCGGATTCAGAAGTTCTCAGCCAGGTCAGCAAAAGCCGCCCTCTAAAGGCGCCAGAGATGAACTGTCCAGCCTAAACAAAATTCTGGACCAAATATGTCAGATCCATAGCACCCCCGATAAACCTGCAAATCATACCCACAGAGAATGTTGGGTCTTCAAGCAGTCCGGCAAGCTCAACGCCGTGCACAAGGGGGAGGATACACCAAGCGAAGACGAGGATGAGCCTCTCAAGCAAGACACTGGGGAACAAAAGAAATTTCCACCAGAGGTCAAAACAGTGAACGTGTTACACGTGATTAAGGGGAGAAACAAAGCGGCACTCCAAGAGAAATATGCCCAAGGGCCTCTCACCACGGAGTCCTGCCACTGGTTGTCTCAACCGATCACTTTCGACCATCGGGATTACTCAGCAAGTATCCGGCGTGCAGGATGGGCTGCCTTGATATTAGACCCAATAATTAACGGATACCATTTCACACGAGTCCTGATGGACGGTGGCAGCAGTCTAAACCTGATATATCAGGACACAATCCGCAAAATGGGGATAGATCCAACGAAAATTTTCCACAATAATACTACCTTTAAAGGAGTAACGCTAGACCCAGGGGCTCATTGCACGGGCTCCCTGCTACTAGAGGTTATATTCGGCTTCCCCGATAACTTCCGTAGTGAAAATTTAACATTCCACATTGCTCCGTTCCAAAGTGGCTATCAAGCACTACTTGGACGTGAAGCTTTCACTCGCTTTAATGCAATACCGCATTACGCTTCCCTCATGCTTAAAATGCCCGGTCCACGTGGCATCATTATAGTGAATGGAAATATTGAGCGATCCTTGCGTGTCGAAGAGAGTGCGATTGCCTTGGCAGCCGCACACTAAAAACGGCCTCACCAACTAAAGCATTTGATAGGTCGTCAAGACCACAGACACGGTTAGACGAGTCTGGCGCAGCTATATGTAATTCATACAGGTTTGATGGCCACACCCCTATCACAAATACAAGGGGCTTAACGCGCGCAGACAAGTGGCAATTTTTACTCATCTTGAATTATACATGGTTTCTTCAAACCTACCTTTTTGCACGACAACTTTTCACCTAAGTTTCTCTCTTTTACAGATGACCGTCGTGCTACCCCCGTCCAGGATACGGCACAACGGAGACACAGGCACAGACGTGCAACAGGGACCCGTTCCAAGGATTCTTATTAGATTAAGACCCTGCGTAAACCTTTTTTACTGTCTCTTGTTGATACACATCCCTCGGATTCTCAGTACAATTGAGAAGGATGCTGACGTCTTGGCATGTGGCCATGTCAGAATAATGCACGTACCTGGACACCAAGGGCTTCTTACAAAGGGCACTGTTTAGGCCCGATTTATACCATAAAGACCGAATACCTTAGGGAGTGTTCGGCGTCGCGAGTTTGGCCTTATATGCATCAGCTCCGAATCATGTCTTAGAAAAGGACACCGGGTGACATAGGAGCGCCGGATTGTAAAACGGACAACGGGGAAAATGCTCGGATGCATGAGACGAACATGTATGCAAATGAAATGCACATGATGACATGATATGCAATGCATGACACGCAAGCAATGACAAGGCAACAACAGCGAATAACTGGAAGACACCTGGCACATCGGTCTCGGGGCGTTACAACACTCCACCACTACGAGAGGATCTCGTCCCGAGATCTAGAATGGCACCAGAGGGAAAAACAGAAGAGAAAAAGAAGAGGTAAAACTAAGTTGCTTCTTTGACAAATGAGTGAAACCACGAACCTTGAGAGGTTGAACAATTGAAAGAAAGAATGCAATGAAGAAGAACAAAGTTGAAAGCACTCCGGTAGGGAAGAGTAACAAGGAAGAACAAATTCGGACAGCACTCCGTTAGAGAAGTTATGCAATACTTGATACGATGAAAAGAACTTGAGCAGAGGACACGACACTCCGGTTAAATGTATAAGCATGAAAAGAACAAGGTCCTGAGAAGAACAAGAAGAAGGGTTGAAGTGAGCAACAACACAATGCCTCCGGAACAAAAGGATAGAAGATAAATAATTGAAATAAAAGAATAGAGAAGAAAAGGCCAACTTCTGCCACAAAAGAGCTTGAGAAGGTATCCTTAGGAGGAGGGTCGAACGGAGTTGTTAGAAAACCAACAACGAAAAGAATAAGCTTGATGTGGGCTTATGGAAGACATCTCAAAATTATGAGGTGAAATTCTGCCACTAACAAAACGATAGATTGGATTGATATGAACAAGGAGGCGAGGAACTTATTTCACCGGGAGGATAAATGAAGAACTTGGGTCATTTATAAGCACCATAATTAGCAACATTCCCAATGGAAGGCTTTAGGTGAAATATAACCCAAGATAACTCCAATGATGAGATTGATGGATTTAAAATAACTCATTCTTAACAACATGTGAATCAAGAAACATGAACTCAAATTATCAAGAATGACATAATACCACCTCCAATAATATGGTAGAAAAAATTGCACTCCAGATAGCAAGATGAAGAAAGCTTGATCTCCTCTGAAAAGAATCTTGATGAACACTTCGAGAAGGAATTAAATCCTTTATGAACCATCATGCAGAAACTTCATGAAGAACTCTGGTAAACAAAAGAATGATCAAACAAAAAGAAAGAGAAGTTGAAAACACAAGGTGAATCCTTGTAACGACTTAGATGAATCTCCATGGTGATATAATTGAAAGAGGTTGTAACTCTTGGAAAAGAAAAGATAAAGCATCTTGAACCGAGAATGTGATATGATGAACCACTCCGGAAAGCAGGAATTGAATTTACTCGATGAAACAAGAATAAGAATTACATTATGCTTCTCCTTCACCAATTAAATTGATGACAAACAATGGATTTGGCACACTACTTATTCTCGTAGAAAGGATTAAGATAGATATAGCACAACCTGGGAGGTCTCCAACGAACCACCGGTAGGGTTGAAACAATGAACGAATTGATATGATAAACGAAGGAAGAGAATCCTGAATGAGCCACCGTAAGAATTGAAAATGAACGAAGAAAATATAAAGGAACACCGGGAAGAATTATGAAATGAACGAGGATACTTGAGAGGATTTAGATATATGAGAACGAAGCAATGACGAGCTGATTAGATAATGCTTGAATGATGCATTGGTAAGGTTTGGGGAACGAGAGCTGAAAGCTAGAATGAATAAATTCTGAGATGATGGGCTCCGAAGAAACAAACTGAAAAGAATCTTGAATTGCTCCGATAGGTGAAAAGAATTGTCACAATCGAAAACAATTATGAGAGGATGGACTCGAACTAGAACCACGAATCTTGAAGAGAATGGAGCAAGATTGAGAGAAAAAAAATCTTCTTCGGTCTTCAGATGCAGAGAGTGACGATGAGAAACACCACCATGAATCGTTTAGGCACTCTGGAAGAATCAAAAGCGAAGAGGTTGAGCTAACGATGAAAAGAATTTGAAAGATCTTCGAGAAAATACATACGACTGATGATAATTCATTCTTACATCAAACTTCGAAAAGAAATTTGAGGATAGCTCCGGGAAAATAAGAAGAGTCAGGTAAGATCCTGGGAAAAGACCTATGGGTTAGGGCCCACTCAAAAGATACACCGTTGAAAAGATTTAAAAGAGAGGTTGCACCGGTTGGATTAGACGGCTTGAATGAGATAACAACATCGAAATAAGTTGAACGGATCTTGAATTACGAGACGAGCCTTCTGAGATATCTTGAACACTCCGGAACAATTGAATAGCGAGAAGTGGATGATTAAGAGGTGCACCGGCATGAGAAGGTATTTGAAACAGGGAAAAAGGATATGACCAACACCAAAGCTTGAATTAGATCCACCGGAGAAGATAACAGAAACAAAGAATGATGAACTTGAGGTTCCGTTAGGATCTTCATGAGAATCACTGGGTAAAGACATTTACGGAAAAAAATGGAGAGACTTCATAACCATAAGATAGATACTTGATAAAGAAATCTTAGTCCTCAAAGAAAAAGGGTGGGTGGGCAGGAAAACAAAGGCAAGCTTGGAGATGGATGAAACAAACACCGTTGAGAAGACTTGAGTTGATCTTACGGATGTTGAAATGATTGGATCCACTTGAGGAGGAGCACGTCGGTTGAAAAGGACTGACATGACAATCTCGATTATCATGAAGTATTAGTATTCACATGAGAACACCGCTTAGGAAAGGTATGGAATCAACATTTGACTTTGAAGCAACTCGAATACCACAAGTCAAAACAAAAACAAAGGACTGGCTTGCAAAATAAGCCGAAACAAACATATGATAGAGATTTCGTCCGAAGTTTTTGTGGTGGGGCCTACACGGGCTCGATCGTACAACACCATCATGTACAAGGCAGTGCACATGACATACGAAGCGTCCCCGAGTCGGCATAGCTAAGGACTCTTTAAGACACAACGAGACCACTATAAAACCAACCGTGGATAGGCGGACCACTAGACGTCGAACCCCAATTTCATATCATACATCTGACGGAAAGATATCCAGAGCTACTTGAATTCCCACTTATAAACTCCCGAAATTTTCCGATTATGCAATCAGGTGTTGGGATACAGGGGAAGCATAATATCTCACCTAAAACTAACAAATCATACATCCAGTTGTATCCATCCTTCAACACATAACCAAGAAACCTTCGGAAATCATTTACCTCAATCTTCGAAAAGCTTCTGTTATACGAGTTATGGCAATACTCCCGAACTCCTGCCCCAGTACTGGGTGGCGTCCAGGTTATCTCACCAACAACTGCATAAAAGAGATTTTTTTATGTCGCCGAAACTAAACTCAGGTATTCCAGGACTACAACGATAAAATTGTGACAACAACACCTCGGAGCTCAACTCCCCGGGACACTGCAACAACCACTAAATGTCAGGAGGCACCAAGAACAATGTTCTCGTCACAAAACCATCGGAATGATTCCAACACACCCGTGTGATCCTAAAAAATTAGTGAAATTTTGAGAAGAGAAGAGTCAAAACTCTACGTCAAGATACCTCACCAGAGCGATGAAGGGATTGAGGAGTAAAAAGAATCCTACTATCCGATATATATAATCCTAAATGACTCAAAACATTTTTCTAGACTCAACAACGCTAGCGATTCGATCAAGCAGGGGGCTCCTAAGGTCGGGGAAGGCTCTGATACCAACTTGTAACGCCCTCGATGCGTCTATATCTCCTACGTGTCGAAGCACGACTTAGAGGCATAACCGCATTGAAAGCAGTGTCGCAACTAAGGTAATCTTCACAACAACCCATGTAAATAAATAAAAGGGGAAAATGATACATAGTTGGCTTACACTCGCCACATCACACAAATACATGAATAACATTACAATCATCCAATACACTTATGGTCCGACTACGGTACCAAAATAAAGATGAACCCCCACATGCGACAAAGTCCCCGATCGCCCCAACTAGGCACCACTATTGATCATCTGGGAAAGACACATAGTAACGACGAGAGTCTTCATCAAACTCCCACTTGAGCTCAAGCGCATTGTCTGGAGCGGTATCATCGGTCCCTACATCTGGTTTTGGAAGTAATCTGTGAGTCACGGGGACTCAGCAATCTCGCACCCTCGCGATCAAGACTATTTAAGATTATAGGTAAAGCAAGGTATGATGTGGAGCTGCAGCAAGCGACTAGCATATATGGTGGCTAACATACGCAAATGAGAACGAGAAGAGAAGGCAAAGCACGGTCGAGAAACTATGATCAAGAAGTGATCCTAGAACAACCTACGTCAAGCATTACTCCAACACCATGTTCACTTCCCGGACTCTGCCGAGAAGAGACCATCACGGTTACACACGCGGTTGATTCATTTTAATTAAGTTAAGTTTCAAGTTATCTACAACCAGACATTAACAAATTCCCATCTGCCCATAACCGCGGGCACGACTTTCGAAAGTTCAAATCCCTGCAGGGGGTCCCAACTTAGCCCATCACAAGCTCTCATGGTCAACAAAGGATATTCCTTCTCCCGAGACATTCCGATCAGGCTCGGCATCCCGGTTACAAGACATCCTCGACAATGGTAAAACAAGTCCAGCAACACCGCCTGAATGTGCCGACAAATCCCGATAGGAGCTGCACATATCTTGTTCTCAGGGCACACTCAGATGAGCGCTCCATACAGCTAAAACCAAACCTCGAGTTTCCCCGAGGGGGCGTTGCATAGGGCTCTAGTTTGGACCAACACTCAGAGGAGCACTGGCCCGGGGGGGTTTAAATAAAGATGACCCTCGGGCTCCGGAAACCCAAGGGAAAAAGAGGCTAGGTGGCAAATGGTAAAACCAAGGTTGGGCATTGCTGGAGGAGTTTTATTCAAGGCGAACTGTCAAGGGGTTCCCATTATAACCCAACCGCGTAAGGAACGCAAAATCCGGGAACATAACACCGATATGACAGAAACTAGGGCGGCAAGAGTGGAACAAAACACTAGGCAAAAGGCCGAGCCTTCCACCCTTTACCAAGTATATAGATGCATTAAGATAACAAGATAATATGGTGATATCTCAACAATAAACAATGTTCCAACAAGGAACGATCTCCAATCTTCACCTGCAACTAGCAATGCTATAAGAGGGGCTGAGCAAAGCGGTAACATAGCCAATCAACGGTTTGCTAGGACATGGTGGGTTAGAGGTTCGACATGGCAATTTGGGAGGCATGATAAGCAAGCGGTAGGTATCGTAGCATAGGCATAGCAAAAGAGCGAGCATCTAGCAAGCAAAGATAGAAGTGATTTCGAGGGTATGGTCATCTTGCCTGCAAAGTTGTCAGAGTTGACTTGATCCTCGTAAGCGAACTCAACGAGCTCCTTGTTCACGAACTCGTCTCCCGGCTCTACCCAAACAAGAACAACAAGCAAAAGGAACACAATCAACCATGTGCAATGCTCAAACAACATGATGCAAACATGGTATGATATGCGGGATGCGGTATGTGATGCATATGCAAGATTCGACAAGGAATGATAAAACCTGGCCTCAACATGGAAATCCAAGAGTGCCACTGGAAAGGTGAGGTGATTTCGGTTGAAATCGATATAAAGAACACCGGAATCGGATGCACGGTTTGGAAATGGCAAGCAAAACAAATATGGCACCGGTCTGCGATAATCAGCAAGTGACCAACTAAATACATCAAGATAAATATGCTACAACACTCAAACATGACAACAAAATACATGGCAGGGATCCACTCATGATGCTTTACAAAAGATGAACACTGAGCTACGGCTAATTCATCCATTAAAAAGTTCAAACAAACATGGCAAAAGTGCAAAGGATAACATGTTTCAGACAGTGAAATTAACACAAGTCTGGAGTTTATCATCAGGAAGCAATGTTTAGAGCATGATAACTATATGCTATAGGAACATATCATGGCAATGCAAGGCATGGCATGAAGCTACTCTAAGCACATAACAAAAGTCCCTTAGTGACCTTGAGCCAAAAGGAAACATAAAATACAATTGCAAGCATGTGAACATAGCAAAAACATAAACAGATTCAGACTTGGTGAAAAACTGGAGCATGGCAAAACAGTTATCGAGTAGGCATGTTTATGAGCTCGATGCACTCACTACGGGGCATTTCATGATAATCTAAGCATACACCCAGCAAGAAGACATGGCATAGAACCTAGACATGGCAAGAACAACATCACAGCATGCACGGATCAATAGCAACAACCTCGGCAAAATCGCTAAACATGTTAACAATCTGCCAAGAACATTTTTATAGCAAAAGTAGAGCTCGATTGACTCAAGCTAGGGTGCTCCATAAATGCAAATAAAGATATGGATGGATAGAGAACCACAATGTTAACAAAACATCCTTACTGATCACCCTGAAAAGAGGCACGGATCACTAGGAATCAACATGAACATATGGCATAACAACAAAATCAGGACAAGGACTTAGTGAAATTCTAAGTCCCTGAAATCAGCATTACCGATTATGCTACTTTGCAAGCTTGTGCTAGTCACCACAAATATCACAAAAATACATGGCAAGCAGCTCTGTAAAGATCGCATGGCATATAACAAAACACATGTAGAGCTCACGATCATAGCATGCACACATTAAACATGGCAAAAATGACAAAATGCCATTTGCTGAAACAGATCTGACAAATTCATCACATAGCCATCTTCCAACAGCATTTCGGGCATCAAGATGAGCTCAAAAGAAAATGATGCAATGAGATTAAATGATGTACTCATCGAGACGAACATTTTGATATGCTACACGCACGAATCGGAGCTACGGGTGATGAGTTATGACATGATGAAGGAGGCATAAAAATATAGCGGATCTGGGACTTGGACAAAAAAATAAACCTTGGTGAACAGGATCAACGGGCGCGCTTGGGCCAAATGGGAGGTGAGGCGGGCCGGCGAAGAAACCGTGGCCCACGCGGCGCGATGCGGGCCAAGGCCCATGCGAGGAGGTGGCGTAGTCCTCCCGTGCTCCTCACGGGCAGGAGGCCATGGAGACGACGGCCGGCGGCGAGCAAGGAGAAGGGCGACGGCGGCCAGGAACCGCCGGATCTGGCCCGATCCGCGGCGGATCTGGTCGGAGAGGCCCGAACAGGGAGGCCAGCGAGCCCGGGGTGCGACGAGGTGGAGGCGGGGCACTCCGGTCAGGTGGCGGCGAAACTCCGGTGAGGCGGCGGCGAAACTCCGGCGATGGCCGACGTGGTGGCGCGAGGCGAAGTGCGGCGAGGGATGGCGGCACTCGGCAGGGAGGAGGCGGTGGCGAGGCGCGGCCCGAGCAGGCGTGGGGAGGGCCTGAGATGGGCTTGCGGGCCCACGGCGGAGGAGGAGGGAGAGAGGAGCCGGCCGCACGCTGAGGTGGCGGCGCCTGGTTGGCTGCGGCGGCGGGGAAGGTGACGTGTCACGACGTGATTCGTCGGGGTGACGCATCCGGCGGACATGTCCGGTGCGGGATGGACGTGTCCGGCGGCGCGAGGAGGGAGATGGCTAGGGTTTGGACTGCGCGAAAATTCGGGGAGAGCCACATATTTATAGGTAGAGGGAGCTAGGAGAGTCCAAATGAGATGCGGTTTTCGGCCACGCGATCGTGATCGAACGTTCTAGACGATGGAGGGGTTTTTGGTGGGATTTGGGCTGAAATGGAAGGGTGTTGGGCTGCAACACACACGAGGCCTTTTCGGTCCCTCGGTTAACCGTTGGAGTATCAAATGAAGTCCAAATGGCACGAAACTTGACAGGCGGTCTACCGGTAGTAAACCAAGGCCGCATGACAAGTCTCGGTCCAATCCGAAAACGTTTAACACCCGCACACGAAAAGAGGTAGAAAGGGACACCGGGTGACATAGGAGCGCCGGATTGTAAAACGGACAACGGGAAAATGCTCGGATGCATGAGACGAACATGTATGCAAATGAAATGCACATGATGACATGATATGCAATGCATGACACACAAGCAATGACAAGGCAACAATAGCGAATAACTGGAAGACACCTGGCACATCGGTCTCGCGGCGTTACAACACTCCACCACTACGAGAGGATCTCGTCCCGAGATCTAGAATGGCACCGGAGGGAAAAACGGAAGAGAAAAAGAAGAGGTAAAACTAAGTTGCTTCTTTGACAAATGAGTGAAACCACGAACCTTGAGAGGTTGAACAATTGAAAGAAAGAATGCAATGAAGAAGAACAAAGTTGAAAGCACTCCGGTAGGGAAGAGTAACAAGGAAGAACAAATTCAGACAGCACTCCGTTAGAGAAGTTATGCAATACTTGATACGATGAAAAGAACTTGAGTAGAGGACACGACACTCCGGTTAAATGTATAAGCATGAAAAGAACAAGGTCCTGAGAAGAACAAGAAGAAGGGTTGAAGTGAGCAATAACACAATGCCTCCGGAACGAAAGGATAGAAGATAGATAATTGAAATAAAAGAATAGAGAAGAAAAGGCCAACTTCTGCCACAAAAGAGCTTGAGAAGGTATCCTTAGGAGGAGGGTCGAACGGAGTTGTTGGAAAACCAACAACGAAAAGAATAAGCTTGATGTGGGCTTATGGAAGACATCTCAAAATTATGAGGCGAAATTCTGCCACTAACAAAACGATAGATTGGATTGATATGAACAAGGAGGCGAGGAACTTATTTCACCGGGAGGATAAATGAAGAACTTGGGTCATTTATAAGCACCATAATTAGCAACATTCCCAATGGAAGGCTTTAGGTGAAATATAACCCAAGATAACTCCAATGACGAGATTGATGGATTTAAAATAACTCATTCTTAACAACATGTGAATCAAGAAACATGAACTCAAATTATCAAGAATGACATAATACCACCTCCAATAATATGGTAGAAAAAATTGCACTCCGGATAGCAAGATGAAGAAAGCTTGATCTCCTCTGAAAAGAATCTTGATGAACACTTCGAGAAGGAATTAAATCCTTTATGAACCATCATGCAGAAACTTCATGAAGAACTCCGGTAAACAAAAGAATGATCAAACAAAAAGAAAGAGAAGTTGAAAACACAAGGTGAATCCTTGTAACGATTTAGATGAATCTCCGTGGTGATATAATTGAAAGAGGTTGGAACTCTTGGAAAAGAAAAGATAAAGCATCTTGAACCAAGAATGTGATATGATGAACCACTCCGGAAAGCAGGAATTGAATTTGCTCGATGAAACAAAAATAAGAATTACATTATGCTTCTCCTTCACAAATTAAATTGATGACAAACAATGGATTTGGCACACTACTTATTCTCATAGAAAGGATTAAGATAGATATAGCACAACCTGGGAGGTCTCCAACGAACCACCGGTAGGGTTGAAACAACGAATGAATTGATATGATAAACGAAGGAAGAGAATCCCGAATGAACCACCATAAGAATTGAAAATGAACGAAGAAAATATAAAGGAACACCGGGAAGAATTATGAAATGAACGAGGATACTTGAGAGGATTTAGATATATGAGAACGAAGCAATGACGAGCTGATTAGAGAATGCTTGAATGATGCACTGGTAAGGTTTGGAGAACGAGAGCTGAAAGCTAGAATGAATAAATTCTGAGATGATGGGATCCGAAGAAACAAACTTAAAAGAATCTTGAATTGCTCTGGATAGGTGAAAAGAATTGTCACAATCGAAAACAATTATGAGAGGATGGACTCGAACTAGAACCACGAATCTTGAAGAGAATGGAGCAAGATTGAGAAAAAAAAAATCTTCTTCCGTCTTCAAATGCAGAGAGTGACGATGAGAAACACCACCATGAATCGTTTAGGCACTCTGGAAGAATCAAAAGCGAAGAGGTTGAGCTAACGATGAAAAGAATTTGAAAGATCTTGGAGAAAATACATACGACTGATGATAATTCATTCTTACATCAAACTTCGAAAAGAAATTTGAGGATAGCTCCGGGAAAATAAGAAGAGTCAGGTAAGATCCTGGGAAAAGACCTATGGGTTAGGGCCCACTCAAAAGATACACTGTTGAAAAGATTTAAAAGAGAGGTTGCACCGGTTGGATTAGACGGCTTGAATGAGATAACAACATCGAAATAAGTTGAACGGATCTTGAATTACGAGACGAGCCTTCTGAGATATCTTGACCACTCCAGAACAATTGAATAGCGAGAAGTGGATGATTAAGAGGTGCACCGGCATGAGAAGGTATTTGAAATGGGGAAAAAGGATATGACCAACACCAAAGCTTGAATTAGATCCACCGGAGAAGATAATAGAAACAAAGAATGATGAACTTGAGGTTCCGTTACGATCTTCATGAGAATCACTGGGTAAGGACATTGACGGAAAAAAATGTAGAGACTTCATAACCATAAGATAGATACTTGATAAAGAAATCTTAGTCCTCAAAGAAAAAGGGTGGGAGGGCGGGAAAAGAAAGGCAAGCTTGTAGACGGATGAAACAAACACCGTTGAGAAGACTTGAGTTGATCTTACGGATGTTGAAATGATTGGATCCACTTGAGGAGGAGCACGTCGGTTGAAAAGGATTGACATGACAATCTCGATTATCATGAAGGATTAGTATTCACATGAGAACACCGCTTAGGAAAGGTATGGAATCAACATTTGACTTTGAAGCAACTCGAATACCACAACTCAAAACAAAACAAAGGATTGGCTTGCAAAATAAGCCGGAACAAACATATGATAGAGATTTCGTCCGAAGTTTTTGTGGTGGGGCCTACACGGGCTCGATCGTACAACACCATCATGTACAAGGCAGTGCACATGACATACGAAGCGTCCCCGAGTCGGCATAGCCAAGGACTCTTTAAGACACAAGAGACCACTATAAAACCAAGCGTGGATAGGCGGACCACTAGACGCCGAACCCCAATTTCATATCATACATCTGACGGAAAGATATCCAGAGCTACTTGAATTCCCACTTATAAACTCCCGAAATTTTCCGGTTTATGCAATCAGGTGTTATGGATACAGGGGAAGCATAATATCTCACCTAAAACTAACAAATCATACATCTAGTTGTATCCATCCTTCAACACATAACCAAGAAACCTTCGGAAATCATTTACCTCAACCTTCGAAAAGCTTCCGTTATACGAGTTATGGCAATACTCCCGAACTCCTGCCCCAGTACTGGGTGGCGTCAAGGTTATCTCACCAACAACTGCATAAAAGAGATTTTCGATGTCACCGTAACTAAACTCAGGTATTCCAGGACTGCAACGATAAAATTGTGACGACAACACCTCGGAGCTCAACTCCCCGGGACACTGCCACAACCCCTAAATGTCAGGAGGCACCAAGAACAATGTTCTCGTCACAAAACCATCGGAACAATTCCAAGATACCCGCGTGATACTAAAAAATTAGTGAAATTTTGAGAAGAGAAGAGTCAAAACTCTACGTCAGGATGCCTCACCAGAGCGATGAAGGGATTGAGGAGTAAAAAGAATCCTACTCTCCGATATATATAATCCTAAGTGACTCAAAACATTTTTTAGACTCAACAACACCAGCGATTCGATCAAGCAGGGGGCTCCTAAGGTCGGGGAAGGCTCTGATACCAACTTGTAACGCCCTCGATGCGGCTATATCTCCTACGTGTCGAAGCACGACTTAGAGGCATAACCGCATTGAAAGCAGTGTCGCAAGTAAGGTAATCTTCACAACAACCCATGTAAATAAATAAAAGGGGAAAAGGATACATAGTTGGCTTACACTCGCCATGTCACACAAATACATGAATAACATTACAATCATCCAATACACTTATGGTCCGACTACGGTACCAAAATAAAGATGAACCCCACATGCGACAAAGTCCCCGATCGCCCCAACTAGGCACCACTATTGATCATCTGGGAAAGACACATAGTAACAACGAGAGTCTTCATCGAACTCCCACTTGAGCTCAAGCGCATTGTCTGGAGCGGTATCATCGGTCCCTATATCTGGTTTTGGAAGTAATCTGTGAGTCACGGGGACTCAGCAATCTCGCACCCTCGCAATCAAGACTATTTAAGATTATAGGTAAAGCAAGGTATGATGTGGAGCTGCAGCAAGCGACTAGCATATATGGTGGCTAACATACGCAAATGAGAACGAGAAGAGAAGGCAAAGCACGGTCGAGAAACTATGATCAAGAAGTGATCCTAGAACAACCTACGTCAAGCATTACTCCAACACCATGTTCACTTCCCGGACTCCGCCGAGAAGAGACCATCACGGTTACACACGCGGTTGATTCATTTTAATTAAGTTAAGTTTCAAGTTATCTACAACCAGACATTAACAAATTCCCATCTGCCCATAACCGCGGGCACAGCTTTCGAAAGTTCAAATCCCTGAAGGGGGTCCCAACTTAGCCCATCACAAGCTCTCATGGTCAACAAAGGATATTCCTTCTCCCGAGACATTCCGATCAGGCTCGGCATCCCGGTTACAAGACATCCTCGACAATGGTAAAACAAGTCCAGCAACACCGCCTGAATGTGCCGACAAATCCCGATAGGAGCTGCACATATCTCGTTCTCAGGGCACACTCAGATGAGCGCTCCATACAACTAAAACCAAACCTCGAGTTTCCCCGAGGGGGCGCTGCACAGGGCTCTAGTTTGACCAACACTCAGAGGAGCACTGGCCCGGGGGGGTTTAAATAAAGATGACCCTCGGGCTCCGGAAACCCAAGGGAAAAAGAGGCTAGGTGGCAAATGGTAAAACCAAGGTTGGGCATTGCTGGAGGAGTTTTATTCAAGGCGAACTGTCAAGGGGTTCCCATTATAACCCAACCGCGTAAGGAACGCAAAATCCGGGAACATAACACCGATATGACGGAAACTAGGGCGGCAAGAGTGGAACAAAACACTAGGCAAAAGGCCGAGCCTTCCACCCTTTACTAAGTATATAGATGCATTAAGATAACAAGATAATATGGTGATATCTCAACAATAAACAATGTTCCAACAAGGAACGATCTTCAATCTTCACCTGCAACTAGCAATGCTATAAGAGGGGCTGAGCAAAGCGGTAACATAGCCAATCAACGGTTTGCTAGGACATGGTGGGTTAGAGGTTCGACATGGCAATTTGGGAGGCATGATAAGCAAGTGGTAGGTATCGTAGCATAGGCATAGCAAAGAGCGAGCATCTAGCAAGCAAAGATAGAAGTGATTTCGAGGGTATGATCATCTTGCCTGCAAAGTTGTCAGAGTTGACTTGATCCTCGTAAGTGAACTCAACGAGCTCCTCGTTCACCAACTCATCTCACGGCTCTACCCAAACAAGAACAACAAGCAAAAGGAACACAATCAACCATGTGCAATGCTCAAACAACATGATGCAAACATGGTATGATATGCGGGATGCGGTATGTGATGCATATGCAAGATTTGACAAGGAATGATAAAACCTAGCCTCAACATGGAAATCCAAGAGTGCCACTGGAAAGGTGAGGTGATTTCGGTTGAAATCAATATAAAGAACACCGGAATCGGATGCATGGTTTGGAAATGGCAAGCAAAACAAATATGGCACCGGTCTGTGATAATCAGCAAGTGACCAACTAAATGCATCAAGATAAATATGCTACAGCACTCAAACATGACAACAAAATACATGGCAGGGATCCACTCATGATGCTTTACAAAAGATGAACACTGAGCTACGGCTAATTCATCCATTAACAAGTTCAAACAAACATGGCAAAAGTGCAAACGATAACAGGTTTCAGACTTAGTGAAATTAACACAAGTTTGGAATTTATCATCAGGAAGCAATGTTTAGAGCATGATAACTATATGCTACGGGAACATATCATGGCAACGCAAGGCATGGCATGAAGCTACTCTAAGCACATAACAAAAGTCCCTTAGTGACCTTGAGCCAAAAGGAAACATAAAATACAATTGCAAGCATGTGAACATAGCAAAAACATAAACAGATTCAGACTTGGTGAAAAACTGGAGCATGGCAAAACAGTTATCGAGTAGGCATGTTTATGAGCTCGATGCACTCACTACGGGGCATTTCATGATAATCTAAGCATACACCCAGCAAGAAGACACGGCATAGAACCTAGACATGGCAAGAACAACATCATAGCATGCACGGATCAATAGCAACAACCTCGGCAAAATCGCTAAACATGTTAATAATCTGCTAGGAACATTTTTATAGCAAAAGTAGAGCTCGATTGACTCAAGCTAGGGTGCTCCATAAATGCAAATAAAGATATGGATGGATAGAGAACCACAATGTTAACAAAACATCCTTACTGATCACCCTGAAAAGAGGCACGGATCACTAGGAATCAACATGAACATATGGCATAACAACAAAATCAGGACAAGGACTTAGTGAAATTCTAAGTCCCTGAAATCAGCATTACCGATTATGCTACTTTGCAAGCTTGTGCTAGTCACCACAAATATCACAAAAATACATGGCAAGCACCTCTGTAAAGATCGCATGGTATATAACAAAACACATGTAGAGCTCATGATCATAGCATGCACACATTAAGCATGGCAAAAATGACAAAATGCCATTTGCTGAAACAGATCTGACAAATTCATCACATAGCCCTCTTCCAACAGCATTTTGGGCATCAAGATGAGCTCAAAAGAAAATGATGCAATGAGATGAAATGATGTACTCATCGAGGCGAACATTTTGATATGCTACACGCACGAATCGGAGCTACGAGTGATGAGTTATGACATGATGAAGGAGCCATAAAAATATAGCGGATCTGGGACTTGGAAAAAAAATAGACCTTGGTGAACAGGGTCAATGGGCGCGCTTGGGCCAAATCGGAGGTGAGGCGGGCCGGCGAAGAAATCGTGGCCCACTTGAATCTCCGTGGTGATATAATTGAAAGAGGTTGGAACTCTTGGAAAAGAAAAGATAAAGCATCTTGAACCGAGAATGTGATATGATGAACCACTCCGGAAAGCAGGAATTGAATTTACTCGATGAAACAAGAATAAGAATTACATTATGCTTCTCCTTCACCAATTAAATTGATGACAAACAATGGATTTGGCACACTACTTATTCTTGTAGAAAGGATTAAGATAGATATAGCACAACCTGGGAGGTCTCCAACGAACCACCGGTAGGGTTGAAACAACGAATGAATTGATATGATAAACGAAGGAAGAGAATCCCGAATGAACCACCGTAAGAATTGAAAATGAACGAAGAAAATATAAAGGAACACCGGGAAGAATTATGAAATGAACGAGGATACTTGAGAGGATTTAGATATATGAGAACGAAGCAATGACGAGCTGATTAGAGAATGCTTGAATGATGCACTGGTAAGGTTTGGAGAACGAGAGCTGAAAGCTAGAATGAATAAATTCTAAGATGATGGGCTCCGAAGAAACAAACTGAAAAGAATCTTGAATTGCTCCGGATAGGTGAAAAGAATTGTCACAATCGAAAACAATCATGAGAGGATGGACTCGAACTAGAACCACGAATCTTGAAGAGAATGGAGCAAGATTGAGAAAAAAAAATCTTCTTCCGTCTTCAAATGCAGAGAGTGACGATGAGAAACACCACCATGAATAGTTTAGGCACTCTGGAAGAATCAAAAGCGAAGAGGTTGAGCTAACAATGAAAAGAATTTGAAAGATCTTGGAGAAAATACATACGACTGATGATAATTCATTCTTACATCAAACTTCGAAAAGAAATTTGAGGATAGCTCCGGGAAAATAAGAAGAGTCAAGTAAGATCCTGGGAAAAGACCTATGGGTTAGGGCCCACTCAAAAGATACACTGTTGAAAAGATTTAAAAGAGAGGTTGCACCGGTTGGATTAGACGTCTTGAATGAGATAACAACATCGAAATAAGTTGAACGGATCTTGAATTACGAGACGAGCCTTCTGAGATATCTTGAACACTCCAGAACAATTGAATAGCGAGAAGTGGATGATTAAGAGGTGCACTGGCATGAGAAGGTATTTGAAACAGGGAAAAAGGATATGACCAACACCAAAGCTTGAATTAGATCCACCGGAGAAGATAACAGAAACAAAGAATGATGAACTTGAGGTTCCGTTACGATCTTCATGAGAATCACCGGGTAAGGACATTGACGGAAAAAAATGTAGAGACTTCATAACCATAAGATAGATACTTGATAAAGAAATCTTAGTCCTCAAAGAAAAAGGGTGGGAGGGCGGGAAAACAAAGGCAAGCTTGTAGACGGATGAAACAAACACCATTGAGAAGACTTGAGTTGATCTTACGGATGTTGAAATGATTGGATCCACTTGAGGAGGAGCACGTCGGTTGAAAAGGATTGACATGACAATCTCGATTATCATGAAGGATTAGTATTCACATGAGAACACCGCTTAGGAAAGGTATGGAATCAACATTTGACTTTGAAGCAACTCGAATACCACAACTCAAAACAAAACAAAGGATTGGCTTGCAAAATAAGCCGGAACAAACATATGATAGAGATTTCGGCCGAAGTTTTTGTGGTGGGGCCTACACGGGCTCGATCGTACAACACCATCATGTACAAGGCAGTGCACATGACATACGAAGCGTCCCCGAGTCGGCATAGCCAAGGACTCTTTAAGACACAACGAGACCACTATAAAACCAACCGTGGATAGGCGGACCACTAGACGTCGAACCCCAATTTCATATCATACATCTGATGGAAAGATATCCAGAGCTACTTGAATTCCCACTTATAAACTCCCGAAATTTTCCGGTTATTCAATCAGGTGTTGGGGATACAGGGGAAGCATAATATCTCACCTAAAACTAACAAATCATACATCCAGTTGTATCCATCCTTCAACACATTAACAAAAATATAGCAGATCTGGGACTTAGACAAAAAAATAGACCTCAGTGAACAGGGTCAACGGGCGCGCTTGGGACAAATCGGCGGTGAGGCGGGCCGGCGAAGAAACCGTGGCCCACGCAGCGCGATGCGGGCCAAGGCCCACGCGAGGAGGTGGCTTCGTCCTCCTGTGCTCCTCACGGGCAGGAGGCCATGGCGACGACGGCCGGCGGCGAGCAAGGAGAAGGGCGCGGCGGCCGGGAACCGCCGGATCTGGCCCGATCCACGACGGATCTAGTCAGAGGGGCCCGAGCAGGGAGGCCAGCGAGCCCAGGGTGCGACGAGGTGGAGGCGGGGCACTCCGGTGAGGCGGTGGCGAAACTCCGGTGAGGCGACGGCGAAACTCCGGTGATGGCCGACGCGGTGGCGCGAGGCGAAGTGCGGCGAGGGAAGGCAGCGCTCGGCAGGGAGGAGGCGGCGGCGAGGCGCGGCCCGAGCGGGCGCGGGGAGGGCCGGAGATGGGCCTATGGGCCTGCGGCAGAGGAGGAGGGAGAGAGGAGTCGGCCGCGCGCTGAGGTGGTGGTGCCTGGTTGGCTGCGGCGGCGGGGAAGGTGACGTGTCGCGACGTGATTCGTCGGCTGCGCGAAAATTCGGGGAGAGCCACATATTTATAGGTAGAGGGAGCTAGGAGAGTCCAAATGAGGTGCGGTTTTCGGCCACGCGATCGTGATCGAACTCTCTAGACGATGGAGGGGTTTTTGGTAGGCTTTGGACCAAAATGGAAGGGTGTTGGGCTGCAACACACACGAGGCCTTTTCGGTCCCTTGGTTAACCGTTGGAGTATCAAACGAAGTCCAAATGGCACGAAACTTGACGGGCGGTCTACCGGTAGTAAACCAAGGCCGCATGACAAGTCTCTGTCCAATCCGAAAATGGTTAACACCCGCACACGAAAAGAGGTAGAAAGGGACACCGGGTGACATAGGAGCTCCGGATTGCAAAACGGACAACGGGGAAAATGCTCGGATGCATGAGATGAACATGTATGAAAATGAAATGCACATGATGACATGATATGCAATGCATGACACGCAAGCAATGACAAGGCAACAACAACGAATAACTGGAAGACACCTCGCACATCGGTCTCGGGGCGTTACATCGGCCCATTCAGCTAGCTGATCAGTCAAGGGAAGCGGACGCTCTGGAACGTTAAATTGCGACCAGAGCAGCTTGTCCACTTCATGATCTATTTGATCTCGGAAGTATTCGGCCGCATCGACAATGCTCGCCGCCAAGTCCATATATGCGTCTACCGAACTCCACAGCCGATCCAGAGGGGCGTACCGCGGATCTCCAAACTTCCTCTGTAGCAAAAAGGGCTTCCCAGCCACAATATCACCGGCTTCACGCAGCTCCTCCTTCTTCGCTCTCATGGCAGAGCGGGTGTCCCTGGTCGCCACTGCGGCCTTTTCAAGGTCCGTTGCCTTCGCTCGGTTCTCTTCTTCAAGGAACTGGCAATGGTCGATAGTGTCTTTTAACTTTATGGCCATCTTGGCCATCTTCTCTTTGCTCTCGCAATGCGCGGCCTTCTTGGCTCTTAACTCTTCGGCCGCCTTCAAAGCAGCCGCATTACTACTTCTTGCTTGTTCTTTGGCTCGGGCAAGTTCCGCCCGAAGGGTCTCCACGGTGGTAGCTCCATCTGTAGTCACAACATATTAAAGATATTGGCATCATGCTGCTCTTACTATGTGACATTCACCAGAAAACATTACTTACCATGTGCCTTGTCAAGCCGCTTGTTAGCAAGCTCGATGTTGCCATCTGCCGCATCCAGTTGCCCCTTTAGTTCGGCAAACTCATTAGTCCGGCTAGCCACCGAAGCTTCCACCACCTGCACATAAAGGCAGTTTGGTTATTACCTAGGACTACGATCCTCTGTTCGCCGCCGTTCTCGACGACAACCAGAGTCTCAGGGGCTACTATCTACACAGGGCACACCTAAAAATGTGCGGTACTATCAAAAAGTATATCATTTCACGCACCTCAAAGACCGTCAGTAGACTCATAAAAGCTTCATGCAATCCGCTTTCAGCGGACAAAATTCTTTCCAGCACCGTATCCATCAACGTACGGTGTTCTTCTGAGATGGCCGCTCGCTCCAATAGCTCCCTCAGTACGTCTGACCGCATACCAGACGGTGCCGGACTCTTTAGTTTGCTCTCTTCAAGAGCCGGGCGCTGGGGACTTCGGGTGACTATAGGATTATCTTTTGGCCTCACCGGATCCGGAGAGGCCCTCCGTGACGACACTTCAAGGTCGCCCGCTTCTTGAGCGGGGGATTCCGGGGAGGCGTTTCGCTCTCCATCATCTCCGGAAGAAGATCCCCCGAAGACAAGCTCTGCTGAGAAGGGCTAAGATCCGAACTGCAAGATAAATGCTTCGGTTATTTTCCTCAAAGGTAAGATAGTATATCACCACTATTGAAGTACTTTTTGATTACTTACATCTCATTGGAGGGCTGATCCTCGCGCGAACTTTGTGTGGCAAAAGCACCCTCCGAGGCAGGACCCTCTGGTGGAGACTTCTTCTCCCGTTTGGAAGCCTTGGTTTCTGGATCTTCAGAGGCAGTCCTCTTCCTTCCCCGAAGCGAGAGAAGGTCAGATTCTTCCCCTTGGTTATCCTCGTTCACGGAGGCGCTCATTCCCTCGGTTGGAATTGGTAGCGATGGGGGGCCCGCTTTCGACCTCATGATTCCTCCCTTTATCTTCCTTTGAGGGCTCCGGGCAAGGTGCTAGCTCGAGCATCTTTTACAGTACCGGATTCTCCAAACCCTCAGGAAGGGGGGCCGAACACCGAATCATCTTCGCTTTTGTTAGCCAGTCCTGGTCAAAGAGCGATTTCTCAGAATGACGTCATGGTAAATGAAAGACGGTGTGTTCGGCTAGAGGATTACTTACTTGGTCGGCGGTATGGTTGCTGCTCAGGCCCACGTCCTCGGTAGTATCCGGAAACTCTATTTGGGGTCCGAAGAATGATTTGTACATCTCCTCGTGCGTCAGGCCGAGGAAATTCTAAATAGTGCGCGGCCCTTCTAGGTTAAACTCCCACATGCGGAGGGGCTGACGTTTGCATGGCTGGATTCGTCAAACCAGCATGACTTGCACCACCGTAACCAGACTGAAATCTCCTTCGAAGAGATCTTGAATGCGGCTCTGCAGTACAGGCACGTCCTTGGCTGGACCCCAGCTCAGCCCTCTGCTAATCCATGACATTAGTTGTGGTGGAGGGCCCGACCAGGAAGCAGGAGCAGCCACCCACTTGGCACTTCGGGGAGCTGTGATGTAAAACCACTCCCTCTGCCATAATCGGGACACCTCTGGAAAGGAACCCTTTGGCCATGGAGCTCCCGCGATTTTACTTATTAATGCGCCTCCGCACGCTACGTGCTGCCCCTCGACCATCTTCGGCTTCACGTCAAAGGTCTTGAGCCACAGGCCGAAGTGAGGGGTAATGCAGAGGAAGGCCTCACATACGACAATAAATGCCGAGATGTGGAGAAAGGAGTCCGGGGCTAGATCGTGGAAATCTAGCCCATAATAGAACATCAAACCCCTAACAAAGGGATCTAGGGTGAGGCCTAGGCCTCAGAGGAAGTGGGAGATGAACACAACATTCTCGTTGGGTTCGGGAGTAGGGACGACCTGCCCTCAGGCAGGCAGCCAATGCGAAACCTCGGCGGTCAGGTATCTGGCCTCCCTCAACTTCTTGATATCCTCTTCCGTAACGGAGGAGGGCATCCACCGGCCTTGAAGGCTGGATCCGGACATGATTGAAGGTCCGAAGCACCTGACCTGAGCTTTGGGTGTTAGAACTCGAGGCAGGGAAAGGATTTGATTGAGCACGGGAGGGAAAAAAGTAAAAGCCTTGTCCCTTTATAAAGAGGGTGAATATCAAGCGTCCTCCTAGTGGCTGTTTGGGACTTGCCTAGAATCTAGGAGTCCTGGGCACGGTTGGGTTACCCACGACCGTATTGATGAGAATCCCGTAATTAGGGGAACACGATCTCTGCTTTGACAAGACATGTCAAGAAACCGCCTCGCGTTATGTGTGGAGCTGGTTGAAGAAAAACGGTTTGAATAATCACCGAGCTATGGCCTGACGTCATGTTGCCAAAGCGTGTCAGCAGATTAAGATTTGTGGAAATATTATTCTCTCTACGGTGGTATGTGGAATTTATTTTGCAGGGTCGGACACTATCCTGGTATTCAAACTCTTCTGTGATATGTTTGGAGGAGGAACCCGCCTTGCAATGCCGAAGACAACACTGCGCGCCGGACTCATCGTCGTTGAAGCCTGGTTCAGGGGCTACTGAGGGAGTCCGGGATTAGGGGTCTCCGGACAGCCGGATTATATCCTTTGGCCGGATTGATGGACTATGAAGATACAAGATTGAAGACTTCGTCTCGTGTCCGGATGGGACTCTACTTGGCGTGGAAGTGATACGTCTCCAACGTATCTATAATTTTTGATTGCTCCATGCTATATTATCTACTGTTTTGGACTATATTAGGCTTTATTTTCCACTTTTATATTATTTTTGGGACAAAACTATTAACCGGAGGCCCAGCCCAGAATTGTTGTTTTTGCCTATTTTAGTGTTTCGAAGAAACGGAATATCAAACGGAGTCCAAACGGAATAAAATATTTGGGAACGTGATTTTCTCACCGAACGTGATCCAGGAGACTTGGACCCTGCACCAAGGAACAAAAGAGGCGGTCACGAGGGTGGGGGCGCGCCCCCTCCCCTAGGGTGCGCCCCTGCCTCGTGGGCCCCTCGTTGCTCCTCTGGCGTACTTCTTCCTCCTATATATACACACGTACCCCCAAACAATCAGAACAGGAGCAAAAAACCTAATTCCACCGCCGCAACTTTCTGTATCCACGAGATCCCATCTTGGGGCCTGTTCCGGAGCTCCGCAGGAAGAGGGCCGTCATCACGGAGGGCTTCTACATCATCATAGTCTCTCCGATGAAGTGTGAGTAGTTTACCTCAGACCTTCGGGTCCATAGTTAGTAGCTAGATGGCCTCTTCTCTCTCTTTGAATCTCAATACAAAGTTCTCCCCTCTCTTGTGGAGATCTATTCGATGTAATCTTCTTTTTGTGGTGTGTCTGTTGAGACCGATGAATTGTGGGTTTATGATCAAGTCTATTTATGAATAATATTTGAATCTTCTCTGAATTCTTTTATATATGATTGGTTATCTTTGCAAGTCTCTTCAAATTATCCGTTTGGTTTGGCCAACTAGATTGGTAGTTCTTGCCATGGGAGAAGTGCTTAGCTTTGGGTTCGATCTTGCGGTGTCCTTTCCCAGTGACAGAAGGGGCAGCAAGGCACGTATTGCATCGTTGCCATCAAGGATAACAAGATGGGGTTTATTTCATATTGCATGAATTTATATCTCTACATCATGTCATCTTGCTTAAAGCGTTACTCTGTTTTAACTTAATACTCTAGATGCATGCTGGATAGCGGTCGATGAGTGGAGTAATAGTAGTAGATGCAGAATCGTTTCGATCTACTTGTCATGGACGTGATGCCTATATACATGATCATGCCTAGATATTCTCATAACTATGCTCAATTCTGTCAATTGCTCAACAATAATTTGTGCACCCACCGTAGAATACTTATGCTCTTGAGAGAAGCCACTAGTGAAACCTATGGCCCCCGGGTCTATTCTCATCATATCAATCTCCATCACTTTAATCTTGCTTTGCTTTTTTACTTTGCCTTTACTTTTTACTTTGCATCTTTATACCAAAAATACCAAAAATATTATATCTATCAGATCTCACTCTCGTAAGTGACCATGAAGGGATTGACAACCCCTAATCGCGTTGATTGTGAGTAGCTATTGTTTTGTGCAGGTATGAGGGACTTGAGCGTGGCCTCCTACTGGATTGATTCCTTGGTTCTCAAAAACTGAGGGAAATACTTACGCTACTCTGCTGCATCATCCCTTCCTCTTCGAGGAAAACCAACGCTAGCTCAAGACGTAGCAAGAAGGATTTCTGGCACCGTTGCCGGGGAGGTTCACGTAACTCAAGATTTGACTCCCGACAACGAGCCATTTCTAGCGCCGTTGCCGGGGAGTCTACGCAAAAAGTCAACATACCAAGTACCCATCACAATCCCTATCTCTCGCATTACATTATTTGCCATTTGCCTCTCATTTTCCTCTCCCCCAATTCACCCTTGCCGTTTTATTCGCCCTCTCTCTCTCTATCCTCCCTCTCTATTTGCCTTTTTTACCCGTTTGCTTTTTGTTTACCCGTGTGTTAGATTGCTTGTTTGTCGTGATGGCTCAAGATAATACTAAATTGTGTGACTTCACCAATACCAATAATAATGATTTCCTTAGCACTCCGATTGCTCCTCTTACCGATGCTGAATCTTGTGAAATTAATACTACTTTGTTGAATCTTGTTATGAAAGATCAATTCACTGGCCTTCCTAGTGAAGATGCCGCTACATCTGAATAGCTTTGTTGATTTATGTGCTATGCAAAAGAAAAAAAGATGTCAATAATGATGTCGTTAAATTGAAGCTATTTCTTTTTTCGCTTAGAGATCGTGCTAAAGCTTGGTTTTCGTCTTTGCCTAAAAATACTATTGATTCATGGAACAAGTGAAAATATGCTTTTATCTCTAAGTATTTTCCTCCCGCTAAGATCATCTCTCTTAGAAACGATATTATGAATTTTAAGCAACTTGATCATGAACATGTTTTTTTACTGTGAACTGTGGGGCAAAACCCCCACAGCTTGATCATGAACATGTTGCACAAGCTTGGGAGAGAATGAAATTAATGATACGTAATTGCCCTACTCATGGTTTGAATTTGTGGATGATTATACAAAAATTTTATGCCGGATTGAATTTTGCTTCTAGAAATATTTTAGATTCGGTCGCAGGAGGCACTTTTATGAAAATCACTTTAGGAGATGCTACTAAACTCCTAGATAATATTATGGTTAATTATTCTCAATGGCATACTAAAAGATCTTCTAATAAAAAAGTGCATGCGATAGAAGAAATCAATGTTTTGAGTGGAAAGATGGATGAACTTATGAAATTATTTGCTACTAAGAGTGTTTCTTCTGATCCTAATGATATGCCTTTGTCTACTTTGATTGAGAATAACAATGAATCTATGGATGTGAATTTTGTTGGTAGGAATAATTTTGGTAACAACGCTTATAGAGGGAATTTTAATCCTAGGCCATATCCTAGTAATCCTTCTAATAATTATGGGAATTCCTACAACAACTCTTATGGAAATTATAATAAGATGCCCTCTGAATTTGAGAATAGTGTTACAGAGTTTATGAATTCACAAAAGAATTTTAATGCTTTGCTTGAAGAGAAATTGCTTAAAGTTGATGATTTGGCTAGGAACGTTGATAGAATTTCTCTTGAGATTGATTCTTTAAAGATTAGATCTATTCCTCCTAAGCATGATATCAATGAGTCTCTCAAAGCCATGAGAATTCCCATTGATGAGTGCAAGGAAAGAACCGCTAGGATGCGTGCTTCCAAAGATGCCTTTATTTAAGCGTGTTCTTCCAATTCCTATGAAAATCAAGATGAATATCTACAAGTTATTGATGTGTCACCTATTAAATCTTTTTTTTGCAATATGAATCTTGATGAAACTGAATATGATCTTCCTTTACCTAGAAGGCGTTCTAAAAATTCGGAGTATTTAGATCTTAATGATGAAATTGATGAAAGTGGGATTGAAAGAAATAAAAATCTAGATGTTGCTAAACCCACTATATTGGATTTCAAGGAATTTAATTATGAAAGTTGTTCTTTAATTGATTGTATTCCCTTGTTGCAATCCGTGCTAAATTCTCCACATGCTTATAGTCAAAATGAAGCCTTCACCGAACATATTGTTGATGCCTTGATGCAATCTCATGAAGAAAAACTTGAGTTGAAAGTTTCTATCCCTAGAAAACTCTATGATGAGTGGGAACCAACTATTAAAATTAATATTAAAGATCATGAGTTTTATGCTTTGTGTGATTTGGGTGCTAGTGTCTCTACTATTCCCAAGACTTTGTGTGATTTGCTAGATTTCCGTAATTTTCATGATTGCTCTCTAAACTTGCATCTTGCGGATTCCACTATTAAGAAACCTATGGGAAGGATTAATGATGTTCTTATTGTAGAAAATATAAATTATGTGCCCGTAGATTTCATTGTTCTTGATATAGATTGCAATCCTTCTTGACATATTATTCTTTGAGACCTTTCCTTAGAATGGTTGGTGCGATTATTGATATGAAGGAACGAAATATTAGATTTAAATTTCCATTAAAAAAGGGCATGGAACACTTTCCTAGAATGAAAATAAAATTACCATATGAAACTATCATGAGAGCCACTTATGGATTGCCTACCAAAGATGGCAATACCTAGATCTATCCTCGCTTTTATGCCTAGCTAGGGGCGTTAAACGATAGCGCTTGTTGGGAGGCAACACAATTTTATTTTTATTCCTTGATTTTTGCTCCTGCTTAGTAATAAATAAATTATTTAGCCTCTGTTTTGGTTGTGTTTTTGTGTTTAATTAGTGTTTGTGCCAAATAGAACCGTTGGGAAGACTTGGGGAAAGTCTTGTTGAACTTGCTGTAAAAAACAGAAACTTTAGCGCTCACGAGAAATGCTGTAATTTTTATTTGAAGAGTGATATTTAGTTAATTAGTTTTTCAGATGATTAATAGATAAATTCCTCACGTCCAGAAATTTATTTTATAATTTTTGGGGTTCCAGATCTTGCGCTAGCTACAGATTACTAAAGACTGTTTTGTTTTTGACAGATTCTGTTTTTCGTGTGTTGTTTGCTTATTTTGATGAATCTATGGCTAGTAAAATAGTTTATAGTCCATAGAGAAGTTGGAATACAGTAGGTATAACACCAATATAAATAAACAATGCGTTCATTATAGTACCTTGAAGTGGTCTTTTGTTTTCTTTCGCTAACAGAGCTCACGAGTTTTCTATTTTGAGTTTTGTGTTGCGAAGTTTTCAAGTTTTGGGTGAATTCTTTTGATGGATCATGGAACAAGGAGTGGCAAGAGCCTAAGATTGGGGATGCCCATGGCACCCCCAAGATAATCCAAGGACACCAAAAAGTCAAAGCTTGGGGATGCCCCGGAAGGCATCCCCTCTTTCGTCCACTTCCATCGGCAATTTACTTGGAGCTATATTTTTATTCACCAACATGATATGTGTTTTGCTTGGAGCGTCTTGTATTATTTGTGTCTTTGTGTCTTAGTATGCCACAATCATCCTTTCTGTACACACCTTTTGAGAGAGCCATACATGAATTAAAATTTGATAGAATACTCTATGTGCTTCACTTATATCTTTTGAGCTAAGTAGTTTTGCTCTATGTGCTTCACTTATATCTTTTGAGCTAAGTAGTTTTTACTCTATGTGCTTCACTTATATCTTTTGAGCGTTATAATTTTGCTCTATGTGCTTCACTTAGATCTTTTAGAGCACGGTGGTGGATTTGTTTTAAAGAAACTATTGATCTCTCATGCTGCACTTAAATTATTTTGAGAGTCTCTTAATAGCATGGTAATTTGCTTAATAATAATTTGCTTGGTATTCAAGATTTGTGAAACTTTCTTTTGAGTGTGTTGAATACTAAGAAAAGATTGAAACATGATAATTGTTTTGAGACATGGAGGTGATAATATTAAAGTCATGCTAGTTGAGTAGTTGTGAAATTAAAGAATACTTGTGTTAAAGTTGTGATTCCCGTAGCATGCACGTATGGTGAACCGTTATGTGATGAAGTCGGAGCATGATTTATTTATTGTTTGTCTTCCTTATGAGTGGCGGTCGGGGATGAGCGATGGTATTTTCCTACCAATCTATCCCCCTAGGAGCATGTGCGTAATACTTTACTTTGATAACTTCTAGATTTTTGCAATAAGTATATGAGTTCTTTATGACTAATGTTGAGTCCATGGATCATACACACTCTCACCCTTCCACCTTTGCTAGCCTCTCTAATACCGCGCATCTTTCGCCGGTATCATACACCTACCATATACCTTCCTCAAAACAGCCACCATACCTACCTATTATGGCATTTCCATAGCCATTCCGAGATATATTGCCATGCAACTTTCCATCATCTAGTTCATCATGACACACTCCATCATTGTCATATTGCATATCCCGGTACACCGCCGGATGCATTCACATAGAGTCATATCTTGTTCTAAGTATCGAGTTGTAATTGTTGAGCTATAAGAAAAATAAAAGTGTGATGATCATCATTATTAGAGCATTGTCCCAAGTGAGAAAAGAAAGATGGAGACTATGATTCCCCCATAAGTCGGGATGAGACTCTGGACGAAAAATAAATAAAAGAGGCCAAAGAAGTCCAAATAAAAAGAGGCCATAAAATAAATAAATAAAAAGAGAAAAGGCCCAAATAAAAAATATGAGAGCAAAAGAGAGAAGGGACAATCTTACTATCCTCTTACCACACTTGTGCTTCAAAGTAGCACCATGATTTTCATAGTAGAGAGTCTCTCATGTTATCACTTTCATATACTAGTGGGAATTTTACATTATAGAACTTGGCTTGTATATTCCAATGATGGGCTTCCTCAAATTGCCCTAGGTCTTCATGAGCAAGCAAGTTGGATGCACACCCACTTAGTTTCTTTTTGGGCTTTCATATACTTATAAGCTCTAGTGCATCCGTTGCATGGCAATCCCTACTCACTCACATTGATATCTATTGATGGGCATCTCCATAGCCCGTTGATATGCCTAGTTGATGTGAGACTATCTTCTCCCTTTTGTCTTCTCCACAACCACCCTTCTATTCCACCTATAGTGCTATATCCATGGCTCACGCTCATGTATTGCGTGAAGATTGAAAAAGTTTTGAAAAAGTTAGAGTATGAAACAATTGCTTGGCTTGTCATCGGGGTTGTGCGTGATTTAAATACTTTGTGTGGTGAATATAGAGCATAGCCAGACTATATGATTTTGTAGGGATAACTTTCTTTGGCCATGTTATTTTGAGAAGACAAAATTGCTTTGTTAGTATGCTTGAAATATTATTATTTTTATGTCAATATAAACTTTTGTCTTGAATCTTTCTAATCTGAATATTCATACCACAATTAAGAAGATTTGCATTGAAATTAGGCCAAGTAGCACTCCGCATCAAAAATTCTCTTTTTATCATTTACCTACTCGAGGACGAGCGGGAATTAAGCTTAGAGATGCCTGATACGTCTCCAACGTATCTATAATTTTTGATTGCTCCATGCTATATGATCTACTATTTTGGACTATATTGGGCTTTATTTTCCACTTTTATATTATTTTTGGGACTAACCTATTAACCGGAGGCCCAGCCCAGAATTGTTGTTTTTTTGCCTATTTCAGTGTTTCGAAGAAACGGAATATCAAACGGAGTCCAAACCGAATAAAATCTTCGGGAACGTGATTTTCTCACCGAACGTGATCTAGGAGACTTGGACCCTGCTCCAAGGAACAAAAGAGGCGGTCACGAGGGTGGGGGGAGCCCCCCCTCCCCTAGGGCGCACCGCCCTGCCTCGTGGGCTCCTCGTTGCTCCTCCGGCGTACTTCTTCCTCCTATATATACACACATACCCCCAAACGATCAGAACAGGAGAAAACACCCTAATTCCACCGCCGCAACTTTCTGTATCCATGAGATCCCATCTTGGGGCCTATTCCGGAGCTCCGCCGGAAGAGGGCCGTCAACACGGAGGGCTTCTACATCATCATAGCCTCTCCGATGAAGTGTGAGTAGTTTACCTCAGACCTTCGGGTCCATAGTTAGTAGCTAGATGGTTTCTTCTCTCTCTTTGAATCTCAATACAAAGTTCTCTCCCTCTCTTGTGGAGATCTATTCGATGTAATCTTCTTTTTGCGGTGTGTTTGTTGAGACCGATGAATTGTGGGTTTATGATCAAGTCTATCTATGAATAATATTTGAATCTTCTCTGAATTCTTTTATGAATGATTGGTTATCTTTGCAAGTCTCTTTGAATTATCCGTTTGGTTTGGCCAACTAGATTGGTAGTTCTTGCCATGGGAGAAGTGCTTAGCTTTGGGTTCGATCTTGCGGTGTCCTTTCCCAGTGACAGAAGCGGCAGCAAGGCACGTATTGGATCGTTGCCATCGAGGATAACAAGATCGGGTTTATTTCATATTGCATGAATTTATCTCTCTACATCATGTCATGTTGCTTAAAGCATTACTCTGTTTTAACTTAATACTCTAGTTGCATGCTGGATAGCGGTCGATGAGTGGAGTAATAGTAGTAGATGCAGAATCATTTTGATCTACTTGTCACGGACGTGATGCCTATATACATGATCATGCCTAGATATTCTCATAACTATGCTCAATTCTGTCAGTTGCTCAACAGTAATTTGTTCACCCACCGTAGAATACTTATGCTCTTGAGAGAATCCACTAGTGAAACCTATGGCCCCCGGGTCTATTCTCATCATATCAATCTCCATCACTTTAATCTTGCTTTGCTTTTTACTTTGCCTTTAATTTTTTACTTTGCATCTTTATACCAAGAATACCAAAATTATTATATCTATCAGATCCCACTCTCATAAGTGACCGTGAAGGGATTGACAACCCCTAATCGTGTTGGTTGCGAGTAGCTATCGTTTTGTGCAGGTACGAGGGACTTGAGCGTGGCCTCCTACTAGATTGATACCTTGGTTCTCAAAAACTGAGGGAAATACTTACGCTACTCTGCTGCATCATCCCTTCCTCTTCGGGGAAAACCAACGCAAGCTCAAGACGTAGCAGGAAGGCAAGCTAGGTAGTACGGATATGGATATCTCCTCTTTTGTAATCGACCTTGTGTAACCCTAACCCTCCCCGGTGTCTATATAAGCCAGAGGGTTTTAGTCCGTAGGACACAATAACATACAATCATACCATAGGCTAGCTTCTAGGTTTTAGCCTCTCTGATCTCGTGGTAGATCAACTCTTATAATACTCATATCATCAAGAATAAATCAAGCAGGATGTAGGGTTTTACCTCCATCAAGAGGGCCTGAACCTGGGTAAAACATTGTGTCCCCTGCCTCTTGTTACCATCCGCCTTAGACGCACAGTTCGGGACCCCCTACCCGAGATCCGCCGGTTTTGACACCGACAACCCCTTTGACCGGTCAACATGGACCAGTCAACTTCTGACTGTGCAGTTGACTGGCCCCACCAGTCAGCCCCCTGGTGGACACTAGGTGCAGTGCACCGGGTGCACGTAGCAGTTTCTGTTTTTAATTTTCGAATTACAATAAACCTAATGAATTTCAAAAAATGTTTAAAACTTTGGAAATTCATATAAAATAATCCATAACTCAGATGAAAAAACCTTGTACATGAAAGTTGCTCAGAACGACGAGACGAATCCTAATGTGTAGCCCGTTCGTCCGCCACACATCCCTAGCATAGAGAACACACAACTTTCCCCCTCCGGTTCATCTGTCCGTAAACGCGAAACGCCGGGGATACTTTCCCGGATATTTCCTTTGCATTTGAGCTTTGAGTTAGTCAGTTGTTTCTATAATCTGATCTCCTTGCATTCTTTCTTCCTCTAGTTGAGTACCGATACTCACATCAGATCCCTTATGGACCACCACATCCTTTGTTGGATTTTGTCCGACACCGTCCTTCATATTCATTAAACTTGTGAGCCTCTCATCGGATACATAATGCCTTTGGTAAATTGTACCCCCTGCTTTTGTCAACCATGCTCCGCTCCCGAGCTTGAGTTATTCGCTCCTGAAGTTGGTAGTATGTGTTCATAAGATGCCCCGATGGGTTAAACCTATGCCTTCCTTACTCTGTGTGAACCCGAAAGATTTCATGGGTCATAATTATCTAGTATTGCACCAGGTAAAACTTTTAACAACTAAGGTCATTTTCAAAAAGCGAGAGGTGAATGGAAGGTTATGCATTGAAGAAGTGGGGGTCGATCTTGAACTTCGTGTTCATGCCCATGGCCATGATGTATATCCTATCATGGAAGCTTCTTGTAATAATAACTATTTCCTTGATATAATATCCTTTGGTATCGGTGAATTGATCCTTTTCAATCGTGGTTCCGACCATTTGTTCTTCTTTGATCCCATTTCTCAGGCAAGTTTAAGCACTTGTCTTCTATGTATCAATACACCTATCCAACCTTTACTTTGATCTTTCGTCGAGTACTACACCATGGTATCTCGAGAATATCACGGAACTACCTAACTTCTTATGAGTTCTTCCTCAACTATTATTTCTCACCGATTCCAATTTGCCACAGGTTCTGAGTTGTTAGTCACTCAAGGACACTGATAGCTGAATTGAGTCTGCAATACGATTCAACAACTCTTATTAATCATCATTGCTTACGGGTTTGGACTTGATCACGTCATTACTATCCTTATCGGCTACATCATTATCGTGCTAAATTTAACTGTGCTACCTGGTTCTTCTTCCCGGAGCACAAAATTCGACGGTGAGCTAATCTTATGTCAATCTTCCTCGTCATATCATTTCTCCTTGAACAACAAATTTAATTTCGAGTTTGTGTCGTACACATGGTTCCAATAACCTTTCACTTCATCATTCTTTTGACTTGATGTCATCGCCGATCGATTACATCTTCATGTAATTTCTCGACAAATGTGTCGTGATCATCATCAACATTCTGAGCTCTTCCAGGATATCAATCGAATTCATGATGGTAAATACCATCCTTGCCCCTCAATGATTTGTGTTATCATCGACAACATTCTTGCCTCCCCCCAACACAAACTTGTTCATTTTTTGTGTTGTACCTTGATTTCCTTGCTATCTAGCTTAGGTTATATTCTACCTTGAAGTATTATTGTCTTTTACATCAAGGATGTTGTGATGATTGCTCCATGCCTTAAGAATTCTTGAAATAGTGATACTTATCACCATCACCATTCTTTCTTGGTTCCCGTGTTGATTCTAACCGGGACACCAATGATGTCTACTACACAACCTTCTTCCTGTAGTGTTGTTGGGCCTCCAAGTGCAGAGGTTTATAGTACAGTAGAAAATTTCCCTCAAGTGGATGACCTAAGGTTTATCAATCCGTAGGAGGCGTAGGATGAAGATGGTCTCTGTCGGTGTCAAAACTGGCGGATCTCGGGTAGGGGGTCCCGAACTGTGTGTCTAAGGCGGATGGTAACAGGAGGCCGGGGACACGATGTTTACCCAGGTTCGGGCCCTCTTGATGGAGGTAGTACCCTACATCCTGCTTGATTGTTCTTGATAATATGCATTGTACAAGAGTTGATCTACCACGAGATCGAAGAGGCTAAACCCTAGAAGCTAGCCTATGGTATGATTGTTGTTCGTGGTCCTACGGACTAAACCCTCCAGTTTATATACACACCGGAGGGGGCTAGGGTTACACAGAGTCGGTTCCAAGGAAGGAGATCTACATATCCGTATTGCCAAGCTTGCCTTCCACGCCAAGGAGAGTCCCATCCGGACACGGGACGAAGTCTTCAATCTTGTATCTTCATAGCCCAACAGTCCGGCCAAAGGATATAGTCCGGCTGTCCGGATACCCCCTAATCCAGGACTCCCTCAGTAGCCCCTGAACCAGGCTTCAATGACAATGAGTCCGACGCGCAGATTGTCTTCAACATTGCAAGGCGGGTTCCTCCTCCGAATACTTCGTAGAAGATTTTGAACATGAGGATCGTGTCCGGCTCTGCAAAATGAGTTCCACATACCACCGTAGAGAGAATAATATTTCCACAAATCTAATCTGCTGACGTACCCCGTAATGTGACATCACACCACAGCCAGGTCTTTATTCGAATCGTTTTTCATAACCCATCTCAGTGTGTTTCGTGAGGCGGTTTCCTTGGCACGTCTTGTCGAAGCAGAGATCGTGTCCCCTTTATCACGGGATTCTCTTCAATACGGATGTGGGTAAACCAACCGTGCCTATGGGTAGGACTCCTAGATCTTAGGCAAGTCCCAAACGGCCACGAGGAGGACGCTTGATATTCACCCTCTTTATAAAGGGGACAAGGCTTTTTCCTCTCGATCTTAATCGAATCCGCCTCCCGCCTCGAGTTCCAACACCCAAAGCTCAGGTTTAGGCACTTAGGACCTTCAACTATGTCCGGATCCAACCTTCAAGGTCGGTGGATGCCTTCCTCCATCACGGAGGAGGACATCAAGAAGTTGAGAGAGGCCATATATCTGACCGCCGAAATTTCGCATCGGCTGCCTGCCCGAGGGCAAGTCGTCCCTACTCCCGAACCCAACGAGAGTGTCGTGTTCGTCTCCCACTTCCTCTGAGGACTAGGCCTCGCTCTGGATCCCTTTGTTAGGGGTCTTATGTTCTATTATGGGCTAGATTTTCACGATCTGGCCCCGGATTCCCTTCTTCACATTTCGTCATTTATTGTCGTATGTGAGGCCTTCCTCCGCATTACCCCTCACTTCAGCCTGTGCCTCAAGACCTTCGATGTGAAGCCGAAGATGATCGAGGGGCAGCACGCAGCGTGCGGAGGCGCTTCAATAAGCAAAATCGTTGACGCTCCATGGCCTGAGGGTAGCTTCCCAGAGGTGTCCGGATTGTGGCAGCGGGAGTGGTTCTACATCACAGCTCCCCGAAGTGCCAATTGGGTAGCTGCCCCCACCTTTCGCTCAGGCCCCTCACCACAACTGATGTCATGAATCAGCAGGGGGCTGAGCTGGGGTCCAGCCAAGGACGTGCCAATACTGCAAAGCCGTATCTGAGATCTCTTTGAGAGAGATTTCAGTCTGGTTATAGTAGTGCAAGTTATGCTAGTTCGTCGAGTCCAGCCTTGCAAACACCGTCCCCTCCGCATGTGGGAGTTCAACCCGGAGGGACCGCGAGCTATCCAACACTTCCTCGGCATGACGCCCGAGGAGATGTACAAATTGTTCTTCGGACCACAAATAATGTGTCCGGACATCACTGAGGATGTAGGTCTGAGCTGCAATCGCCCGGATACCCAAGTAAGTAGCCCTGCATCCAAAAACACTGTCCGTTTATTTATCGCAACGTCGCCCTAAAAAATCCGCTCTTTGACCAGGATTGGATAGCGAAGGCAAAGTTGATCAGGTGTTCGGCCCCCCTCCCTGAGACCTCACCAAATCCCGTGCTAACCAGGATGCTGGAGATCGCGCCTTATCAAGCGCCCTTAGGAGAAGATAAAGGGGGGAACAAGGAGGCTAGCGCCTCCACGAAGGAGGTTAGCCGGGGAGGAGGGACTGAAACTTCCTCTCCCCAGGGAAGGAAGAGGACCGCCTCCGAGGACCCGGAGACAATGGTCTCCAAACTGGGGAAGAAATCTTCGTCGGAGGGTCCTGCCCCAGGGGCTACCCCGGCCGCACTATGCCCTCAAGGGGGTCAGCCCTCCACCAAGCTGTAAGTAAAAGGGTACTTAATAATGAAAATAGCTCGCTTTACTTCTGAGGAAAATAACCGAAGCATTTATCTTGCAGTTTGGATCTTAGCCCTTCTCAGCAGAGCTCGTCTTCAGGGGATCTTCTTCCAGAGATGATGGAGAGCGAAACGCCTCCCCCTGCCATACCGCCTCATGAGGCGGGCGACCCCGAGGTGTTGTCGCGGAGGGTTTCTCCTGATCCGGCAAGGCCAGAAGGCAATCCTATGGCCACCCGAAGTCCTCAATATCCGGCTCTTTAAGAGAGCCATCGAAAGAGTCCGGCACCGTCTGGTGTGCGGTTGGACATACTGAGGGATCTGCTAGAGCGAGCTGCTATCTCAAAAGAGCACCGCACGTTGATGGGTACAGTGATTGAAAGGATTTCGTCCGCTGAAAGCGGGTTGCATGAAGCCTTTATGAGTCTGCTGACGGGTTTTGAGGTACGCAAAATGATGTACATTTTTGACAGTACCGCACATTTTTAGATGTGCCCTGTGTAGATAGTAGCCCCTGAGACTATGGGTGCTGTCGAAGACGACGGTGCACAGAGGATCATAGTCCCAGGAATAATCGTGCCGCCTTAATATGCAGGTGGCGGAGGGTCCGGTGGCCAGCCGGACCGATGACTTTGCCGAGCTAAAGCGACAGCTTGACGTGGCAGATGCCGACATCGTACTTGTCAACAAGGGGCTTGACGAGGCACAGGGTATGTGATTCCTTCGGTGACACATGGAAGAGGAGCATGATGCCAGTATCTATAACATTTGTGTGAATGCAAATGGAGCTGCGGCCGTGGAGAACCTTCAGGCGGAACTTGCCCAAGCCAAAGAATAAGCCAGGAAAAGCGATGCGGCTTCCCTAAAGGCAGTTAAGGAGCTGAAAGCCGAACAGACTGCTCACTGCCAAAGTGTAAGTGCATCTAGTGCCACCCCTAGTTGGTTTTGGAGTATTGACGACAAACCTAGTTGAGGGACTAATGTGTTTGTGAGAATTGCAGGATAACACAGGTAGAAGTCCCTCATTGATTCGGTTTTCCTACCAGAGATGACCCCTAAAAATGTATGAAGACATTGAAGTCAGAGGTGGTATGTGAAGACATTCACATTGAAGACTATGATAAGAGAAGACATCACGTGAAGACTTAGCAGTTTCGTCGTTCTGTGTTTTTCTTTGTTGAGTCATAGGAACCACCGTACTGTTAAGTGGGGTCCAAGAGAACCAGTCAGAATGACTGAAGTGATGCTTAACCAAAATCCTATGTCTTCGAGTGAAGATTATGAGAGCAAATCTTGTCCAGAGTTGGATAAGTCAGCTTTGCTTGTAGCCCAAGTAAAGTTGCTGTGTGTGTTTGAAATCTGACCGTTGGAACACGTGTCAGTTCCTTAGTGACCAAGGGTCATTTCGGACAAATCAGGTCGGATTGCCAAGGGGCTATAAATAGCCCACCCACTACAACCATAAACGGTTGGCTGCTCAGAGTTAGAGTATGGCTTTTGTCGTTTGAGAGCAACCCACCTCGAAGCCTTTGAGAGAGAATTCCTTGCGAGGATAAAGCCCTAACCACCCAGAGCCAAAGCGTGTTAGGCATCATTGAAGTCTTCCTGTCTGTGTGATCTGAAGACTTATTACACTTGAGGACCGTGAATCCTCCAGCCGGTTAGGCGTCGCGTTCTGAGCATCCAAGAGTCATTGTGGATCGCCGGTGAACAAAGTCTGTGAAGGTTTGGAAGTCTACCTTGAAGACTTACCAGAGTGATTGGGCGAGGTCTGTGTGACCTTAGCTCAAGGGGAATACGGTGAGGACTGAGTGTCCTGAGCTGCGTGTTCAGGACTGGGTGTTCGGGACTGTGTGTCCTTAGGTTTAAATACCTAGCCGCCCTAACCAGACGTACAACTGTCACCGCAGTTGGAACTGGTCTACCAAACCTTTGTCTTCACCAAGCTCACTGGTTCTATCCTTCCCATCTCTTTATTTACAGTTGGTCCTTGTGAAGTCATTGCCTATTTGCATTGTCCATTTGTCTTCACTGTGTGACTGTTTGTTTAGATTGGTTTCATATTGTCTTCCATCCTGATCTGTACTGCCTAGCTACTGTTAGTCTTTGTGCTTTCACTTCATTGAATACTTGACTATGGCTTGTCTAGGGTAGTCTACCTTCCGCTGCATGGTTATAGGTTCATTTCTCTCGTTTGTCTTCAAAACTCCCATGTTTTGAAGACTTTCATAAAAATCGCCTATTCACCCCCCCCCCCTCTAGTCGATATAACGCACTTTCACAAAGCAAGGAGGAGATAGCCAGTATGGCTGTGGAATTGAAGAATACCGCTGACCGTTACGAGCTTCTTGAAAAGGAAGATCGAGCGAAGAGGACAGACCTGGAGAAGGCCACGATGGCGACCAAAGACACCCGCTCTACAATGAGAGCGATGAAGGAGGAGCTACGGCAAGCCGGGGATATCGTGGCTGGGAAGCCCTTTATGCTGCGGATGAAGTTCGGAGATCCTAGGTATGCCCCTTTGGACCGGCTATGGAGTTCTGCGGACGCATATCTGGACTTAGCGGCGAGTGCTGCCGATGCGGCTGAATACTTCCGAGATCAAAAAGATCGCGAAGTGGAAAAGCTGTTCTGGTCACAATTTAACGTTCCAGAGCGTCCGCTTCCATTGACTGATCGGTTGGCCGAATGGGCCAAGCTGAATAGGTTGTTCGGACTCGCCATGAGGTCTGTTGTGGATCATCTATGGCTGGAAAGGCCAAAGTCGAACAATTATTTTAGTTTGGTGCAGCAGTTCCTTGGTGCAGTGCCGCACATCAACGCGATGAAGAGGTCGGCGTGCGTAGAGGGTGCGCGGATGGCCCTTGCCCATGTGAAGACATACTGGGCGGAGATGGAGACCACCGCCATTGCAGCCCAAGATTTGGACGAGAGCCGAATACCAGCCGAGCACTACTTTCGAGAAGTTCTTGAGGGCGCTCGTTCAATAGAAGCGCAGTGCTCAAAGAATATTATGTTCTAATGACAAGTATTCCCATTGAAAAACAATGTTTTACTAAATTGTAAAGGCTATTTTATACTTGTGCCTGAAAGAATTATAATACCTCATGTGCGGCCGTTTATGTATATATGTATATAACCTGAAAGATGGCAGTCGTCGACTTCAGCCCCCATGCATATAATGCGGGGGGTGCTCGCAGAAGACGCATGTTCACACTTGATCCAACATCTTGGTCCATTAAGGAGGTGATAGCGCAGCGAACTAGGCAATCAGACTATAATGCTTTAACACTTTCACTTAGCCAGAGGAGTTTGACAGTGGGGCTACTATATAGCCCCTAGTGGCTCCGCGCTCATCTGAATTCGGGGCGCGTACATGCCTGGCCGGGAAACGGCCCTTCGTTAAGGCGGAGGAATCCCGAAGATTCCGCTAGGTCATCGAGTGGTTGACCAGTCTCACGCTATATCATGACAGTCAGTTTTTGGCTTTCTCTACTGAGGTGCTCGTCCGGATGAACCAGGGCACAATCGTAGTAGTTCTCCTAGTGCCGCCTTAGCCGATAGAGTGGAACGTAAGGCAGCAAAACACAGGAGCCGGGCAAACCCAACATTTGACCAAAGACATGATTCGGAGCTGATGCATATAAGGCCAAACTCGCGACGCCGAACACTCCCTAAGGTATTCGGTCTTTATGATGTAAACCGGGCTAAACAGTGCCCTTTGTAATAAGCCCCTGGTGTCCAGGTACGTGCAATATTCTAACGTGGCCACATGCCAATACGTCAGCATCCTTCTCAATTGTACTGAGAATCCGAGGGATGTGTATCAACAAGAGACAGTAAAAAAGGTTTACGTAGGGTCTTAATCTAAAAAGAATCCTTGGAACGGGTCCCTGCTGCACGTCTGCGCCTATGTCTCCATTGTGCCGTATCTTGGACGGGTGTAGCACGATGGTCATCTGTAAAAGAGAGGAACTTAGCTGAAAAGTTGTCATGCAAAAGGTAGGTTATACTAAATAAACCATGTACAGTTCAAGATGAGTAAAGTTGAGCCTAATTGTCACTTGTTTACATGCGTTGAGCCCCTTGTATTGTTATAGGGGTATAGCCATCAAACCAGTATCAATTATATATAGCTACACCGGACTCGTCTAAGCCGCACGGTCTTCCGCGCGCAAGGAGCGCTCAATATTTCCATTTACTGTAATGATGCCACATGGACCGGGCATCTTAAGCATGAGGGAAGCGTAATGCGGTATTGCATTAAAGCGAGCGAAAGCTTCGCGTCCGAGTAGTGCTTGATAGCCACTTTGGAACGGAGCGATGTGGAAGGTCAACTTTTCGCTGCGGAAGTTATCGGGAAAGCCGAATATAACCTCTAGTAGCAGGGAGCCCGTGCAATGGGCTTCTGGGCCTGGCGTTACTCCTTTAAAGGTAGTATTGCTATGGCTGATTTTTGTTGGGTCTATCCCCATTTTGCGGACTGTGTCCTGATATATCAGGTTTAAACTGCTGCAGCCGTCCATCGGGACTCGTGTGAAGTGGTATCCGTCAATTATCGGGTCTAACACCAAGGCAGCCCATCCTGCATGTCGGATACTTGCCGAGTAATCCCAATGGTCAAAGGTGATCAGTTGGGACGACCAGTGGCAGAACTCCGCGGTGATAGGCCCTGGGACATGTGTCTCTAGGAGTGCCACTTTGTTTCTCCCCTTCATCACGTGTAACACGTTTACTGTTTTGACTTCTGGTGGGAATTTCTTCTGTTCCTCAGTGCTTTGCTTGCGAGGCTCGTTCTCATCTTTGCTTGGTGTATCCTGCCCCTTGTGTTCGATGTTGAGCTTGCCAGACTGCTTGAAGACCCAACATTCTCTATGGGTATGATTTGCAGATTTATCGGGGGTGCTGTGGATCTGACATATTTTGTCCAGAATCTTGTTTAGGTTGGACAGTTCGTCTCTGTTGCCTTTGGAGGGCAGCTTTTGCTGACCTGGCCGAGAGCTTCTGAATCCAGCGTTTACCGCCGTGCTCTTCGAGCTGTCTTCTTTATTCCGGCGATTGTTTTTGCTGCATCATGGCTTCCCGTTTACGTCCTTGACTTTGGATGTAATTGGGTCGCTAGTGGTACATCGGGCTAGCCAGGTGTCCTCGCCTGCACAAAAGCGGGTCATGAGACTTGTTAATGCTGCCATTGTTCTCGGCATTTCTTGGCCGAGGTGTCTGGCAAGCCATTCGTCTCGAACGCTGTGCTTGAAAGCTGCTAAGGCTTCAGCGTCCGGACAATCGACTATTTGGTTCCTTTTAGTGAGAAACCTATTCCAAAGCTTTCGGGCTGACTCTCTGGGCTGTTGAGTTGTGTGACTTAAATCATCTGCATCCGGTGGCCGGACATATGTCCCTTGAAAATTTGCCTGAAAAGCATCCTCGAGCTCTTCCTAGCTTCCAAAGGAGTTTTCGGGGAGGCTTTTAAACCAGTGTCGAGCTGGTCCTTTGAGCTTGAGGGTTAAGTACTTGATGGCATGGAGATCGTCTCCTCGAGCCATGTGGATATGGAGGATGTAGTCCTCAATCCAGACCCCAGGGTCTATCATTCCGTCGTACGCCTCTATGTTTATGGGTTTGAATCCCTCTAGAAATCCATGGTCCAGCACCTCATCGGTGAAACATAGGGGGTGTGCGGCACCCCTGTATTTGGGTGTACCGTGGTGTTCGGATTTTTGTTGTGTTGCATTGCATGCTGGAGCGCGCTTGCTTGGCCCGTAGATGGATCTGGTTGCGCCGTCCTTTTGATGCGCGTCCTCACGTGGTTCGCTTACTAGCTTGTGTGTGGCATCGTTTGTTGCTCTATGTTGGCCACGAGGTCGTCTATCCGACCGGATGGTTGTTTTGTTTTTTGATTGCGGGGGCTCTAAGGCCTCATCATCGAATTTAGGTAGCAGCTTTCGCTTCGGGTAGCTCTTTGTGTGGCGACTGCCGCTATACTTTGCTGCGGTGTTGAGTACTTTACTCCATCTAATTATGAGTATGTCTTGTGCAGCCCTGAGCCTTTGCTTCTGCTTTTTCAGACTCTTCGCAGTGGCAACATACCTATGATGGGGATTCTATTGCTCTGGGTGCCTGTCCGGTGTGATGTCATCCAGACTGTTATCTTCGCCAGAGACGGGTTGTTCAGTTTGATTCTCCATCTTCCCGTGGTTGGACGGTGGTTCAATGCCGTGTTCGTCGTCTGCTGGCTCACCCTGCTCTATCGCTGGGTCTATATGATCGTTGTTTCTGCCGAGGAAGGATTTGGAGCGGCGCTTACGCCGCCGCTTTGACTGCTTCTCGAGGGATCGATCCTTCGATGCGTCCTTCCGTTCCTTGTCGTCGTTTTCTTTGGGTGCGTCCACCATGTATACATCATATGATGAAGTGGGCGTTCAGTGCCCTGTGGGCAGTGGCTCCTGTTCGTCTCCTGCATCGTCGTCCATACCGTCGATGTCTTCGGAGTCGAAGTCGAGCATGTCGGTTAAATCATCGATAGTGGCTACTAAGTGGGTGGTGGGTGGGCGGTGAATTTCTTCGTCATCCGCATCCCAATCCTGCCGGACATAGTTCGGCCAGGACTCTCCTGACAAGGAGAGAGACTTTAATGAATTCAGTATGTCACCGAAGGGCGAGTGCTGAAAGATATCCGCAGAAGTGAACTCCATGATCGGCGCCCAGTCGGATTCGATAGGCACGGGCGCAGGCGGTTCGGAGTCCGTGGCTGGGGAAGAGTCCGGCAGTTCGGCGTCACGGCTCCCGTGAAGGGTAAGGTCAGTATTTGGCTCGACCACCGCTGAAGATGCGGCCTCCGTGACGGGGTCTATCCACCCGTCCTTGGATGGCGCAATGGGCTCCGAATTGAGGGTCGGAATTGTCGCCGGCGCGATCTCACGAACACTGTCCGATGGTAGAGCTAAATCATGCTCATCGTGACCATGCGACGCACTCGGCATGGGCTCGAATCTGCCGAAGATCAAGTCTCCGTGGATATCGGCCGTGTGGTTTATGCTTCCAAACCTGACCTGGTGGCCAGGGGCATAACTCTCGATCTGCTCCAGATGGCCAAGCGAGTTGGCCCACAGTGCGGAGCCGCCGAATACAAAGATCTGTCCAGGGAGGAAAGTCTCACCCTGGACTACATTGCTATCGATGATTGAAGGGGCCATCCAGCCTAACGATGACGACACAGAGGAACTATCAATGAAAGCACCAATGTCGGGGTCAAAACCGGCGGATCTCGGGTAGGCGGTCCCGAACTGTGCGTCTAAGGCGGATGGTAATAGGAGGCTGGGGACACGATGTTTACCCAGGTTCGGGCCCTCTTGATGGAGGTAATACCCTACGTCCTGCTTGATTGTTCTTGATAATATGAGTTGTACAAGAGTTGATCTACCACGAGATCGAAGAGGCTAAACCCTAGAAGCTAGCCTATGGTATGATTGTTGTTCTTGGCCCTACGGACTAAACCCTCCGGTTTATATAGACACTGGAGGGGGCTAGGGTTACACAGAGTTGGTTACAAGGAAGGAGATCTACATATCCGCATTGCCAAGCTTGCCTTCCACGCCAAGGAGAGTCCCATCCGGACACGGGACAAAATCTTCAATCTTGTATCTTCATAGTCCAATAGTCCGGCCAAAGGATATAGTCCGGCTGTCCGGATACCCCCTAATCCAGGACTCCCTCAGTCTCTCTCAAGCAACCCTGCAACCAAATAACAAAGAGTCTCTTGTGTCCCCAACACACCCAATACAATGGTAAATTGTATAGGTGCACTAGTTCGGCGAAGAGATGGTGATACAAGTGCAATATGGATAGTAGATAATAGTTTTTGTAATCTAAAAATATAAAAACATCAAGGTAACTAATGATAAAAGTGAGCGTAAATGGTATTGCAATGTGTTGAAACAAGGCCTAGGGTTCATACTTTCGCTAGTGCAAGTCCTCTCAACAATAATAACATAATTCGATCACATAACTAGCCCTCAACATGCAACAAAGAGTCACTCCAAAGTCACTAATAGCGGAGAACGAACGAAGAGATTACGGTAGGGTATGAAACCACCTCAAAGTTATTCTTTCCAATTAATCCGTTGGGCTATTCCTATAAGTGTCACAAACAGCCTTAGAATTCGTACTAGAATAACACCTTAAGACACAAATCAACCAAAACCCTAATGTCACCTAGATACTCTAATTTCACCTCAAGTATCGTGGGTATGATTATACGATATGCATCACACAATCTCAGATTCATCTATTCAACCAACACATAGAACCTCAAAGAGTGTCCCAAAGTTCCTACCAGAGAATCACGATGAAAACGTGTGCCAACCCCTATGCATAGGTTCATGGGCGGAACCCGCAAGTTGATCACCAAAACATACATCAAGTGAATCACGTGGTATCCCATTGTCACCACAAATACGCACGGCAAGACATATATCAAGTGTTCTCAAATCTTTAAAGACTCAATCTGATAAGATAACTTCAAAGGGAAAACTCAATACATTACAAGAGAGTAGAGGGGGGATAAAACATCATAAGATCCAACTATAATAGCAAAGCTCATGATACATCAAGATCGTATCACCTCAAGAACACGAGAGAGAGAGAGAGAGATCAAACACATAGCTACTGGTACATACCCTCAGCCCTGAGGGAGAACTACTCCCTCCTCGTCATGGAGAGCGCGGGATGATGAAGATGGCCACCGAAGAGGGATTCCCCCTCCGACAGGGTGCCGGAACGAGTCTGGATTGGCTTTCGGTGGCTACGGAGGCTTCTGGCGGCGGAACTCCCGATCTATTGTGCTCCCCGGTCGTTTTAGGGTATATGGAGATATATAGGCGGAAGAAGTACGTCAGGGGAGCCACGAGGGGCCCACGAGGGTGGAGGGCGCGCCCAGGGGGTGGGCGCCCCCTGCCTCGTGGCTTCCTCGTTGCTTCCCTTACGTGGACTCCAAGTCTCCCGGGTTGCTTTCCTTCCAAAAATAAGTTCCGTGAAGTTTCAGGTCAATTGGACTCCGTTTTATTTTCCTTTTCTGCGATATTCTAAAACAAGGAAAAAACAGAAATTGGCACTCGGCTCTGGGTTAATAGGTTAGTCCGAAAAATAATATATAAGTGCATAAAAAAGCCCATAAACATCCAAAGTTGATAATATAATAGCATGGAACAATCAAAAATTATAGATACGTTGGAGACGTATCAGCATCCCCAAACTTAATTCCTGCTTGTCCTCGAGTAGGTAAATGATAAAAACAGAATTTTTGATGTGGAATGCTACCTAACATATTTATCCATGTAATTCTCTTTATTGTGGCAAAAATATTCAGATCCATAAGATTCAAGACAAAAGTTTAATATTTACATAAAAATAATAATACTTCAAGCATACTATCTAAGCAATCATGTCTTCTCAAAATAACATGGCCAAACAAAGCTATCCCTACAAAATCATATAGTCTGGCTATGCTCCATCTTCACCACACAAAATATTTAAATCATGCACAACCTCGATGACAAGCCAAGCAATTGTTTCATACTTTTGATGTTCTCAAACTTTTTCAATCTTCACGCAATACATGAGTGTGAGCCATGGACATAGCACTATAGGTGGAATAGAATGGTGGTTGTGGAGAAGACAAAAAGGAGAAGATAGTATCACATCAAGTAGGCGTATCAAAGATCTATGGAGATGCCCATCAATAGATATCAATGTGAGTAAGTAGGGATTGCCATGCAACAGATGCACTAGAGCTATAAATGTATGAAAGCTCAACAACAGAAACTAGTGGGTGTGCATCCAACTCGCTTGCTCACGAAGACCTAGGGCATTTTGGGGAAGCCCATCATTGGAATATACAAGCCAAGTTCTATAATGAAAAATTCCCACTAGTATATGAAATTGATAACCTGAGAGACTCTCTACTATGAAGATCATGGTGCTACTTTGAAGCACAAGTGTGGTAAAAGGATAGTAGCATTGTCCCTTCTCTCTTTTTCTCTCATTTTTTTATTTGGGCCTTTTCTCTCTTTTTTTTATGGCCTCTTTTCTTTTTTTTTCTTTTTTTTCGTCCGGAGTCTCATCCCAACTTGTGGGGGAATCATAGTCTCCATCATCCTTTCCTCACTGGGACAATGCTCTAATAATGATGATCATCACACTTTTATTTTTCTTACAACTCAACAATTACAACTCGATACTTAGAACAAAATATGACTCTATATGAATGCCCCCAGCGGTGTACCGGGATGTGCAATGACTCATGAGTGACATGTATGAAAGAATTATGAACGGTGGCTTTGCCACAAATACAATGTCAGCTACATGATCATGCATAGCAATATGACAATGATGAAGCGTGTCATAATAACGGAATGGTGGAAAGTTGCATGGCAATATATCTCGGAATGGCTATGGAAATGCCATAATAGGTACGGTGGCTGTTTTGAGGAAGGTATATGGTGGGTTTATGGTATCGGCGAAAGTTGCGCGGTACTAGAGAGGCTAGCAATGGTGGAAGGGTGAGAGTGCATATAATCCATGGACTCAACATTAGTCATAAAGAACTCACATACTTATTGCAAAAATCTATTAGTTATCGAAACAAAGTACTATGAGCATGCTCCTAGGGGGATAGATTGGTAGGAAAAGACCATCGCTCATCCCTGACCACCACTCATAAAGAAGGCAATAAATAAATAAATCATGCTCCGACTTCATCACATAACGGTTCACCATACGTGCATGCTACGGGAATCACACACTTTAACACAAGTATTTCTCAAATTCACAACTACTCAACTAGCATGACTCTAATATCACCATCTCCATATCTCAAAACAATTATCAAGTATCAAACTTCTCATAGTATTCAATGCACTTCATATGAAAGTTTTTATTATATCCCTCTTGGATGCCCATCATATTAGGACTAAATTCATAACCAAAGCAAATTACCATGCTGTTCTAAAGACTCTCAAAATAATATAAGTGAAGCATGAGAGTTCATCTATTTCTTCAAAATAAAACTACCACCATGGTCTAAAGAGATATAATTGAAGCACTAGAGCAAACGACAAACTACTCCGAAAGATATAAGTGAAGATCAATGAGTAGTCGAATAATTATGCAACTATGTGAAGACTCTCTAACATTTAATAATTTCATATCTTGGTATTTTAAGCAGCAAGCAAAGCAAAATAAAATGACATTCTAAGAATGGAAGACATCATGTGAAGAAGCAAAAACTTAGGATCAACCGAAACTAACCGATAGTTGGTGAAGAAGAAAGGTGGGATGCCAACCGGGGCATCCCCAAGCTTAGACGCTTGAGAATTCTTGAAATATTATCTTGGGATGCCTTGGGCATCCCCAAGCTTGAGCTTTTGTGTCTCCTTAATTCCTCTCATATCACGGTCTCCCTAAATCTCAAAAGCTTCACCCACACAAAACTCAACAAGGACTCATGAGATAAGTTAGTATAAATCAATGCAAAAACCTTATCATCCTCTACTGTCGCAAATCAAAAAAAAATATTATTCAACATTGCATAATAAATGCCTCTGCATATTTAATAGTCCTATCCTCAAATAGAATCACTAAAGAAACAAACATATGCAAACAATGCAAGCATAACAGCAATCTGCCTAAACAGGACAGTCTGTAAAGAATGCAGCTAGATCCATACTTCCCTAACTCCAAAAATTATGAAAGAAAATTCCCACAGTAGTAAATTTATCCGATCTTAATATGCAAAAGGTTTCAACATTTTATCACATTATGACTTTTCTAGGGAATTATTGCAACAGCGGTAAACTTTCTGTTTTCAAACAGCAACATGAAGACTTGTAAAATAGGCATTGTAAAGGCTATCAATGCCACTTTTATTGAAATAAAATATGCAAAACATTGTTATAAATAACAGAAAGAAAATTCTAACAAAATAAATTGACGCTCCAAGCAAAACACATATCATGTGACGAATAAAAATATAGCTCCAAGTAAAGTTACCGATGAATGAAGAAGAAAGAGGGGATGCCTTCCAGGGCATCCCCAAGCTTAGGCTCTTGGTTGTCCTTGAATATTACCTTGGGGTGCCTTGGGCATCCCCAACCTTAGGCTCTCGCCACTCCTTATTCCATAGTCCATCGAATCTTTACCCAAAACTTGAAAACTTCACAACACAAAACTTAACAGAAAACTCGTAAGCTCCGTTAGCGAAACAAAACAAAACACTACTTCAAGGTACTGTAATGAACTCATTCTTTATTTATATTTGTGTTAATACTACTGTATTCCATCTTCTCTATGGTTTATAAACTATTTTACTAGCCATAGATACATTAAAATAAGCAAACAACACACGAAAAACAGAATCTGTCAAAAACAGAACAGTCTGTAGTAATCTGGATCAAACGTATACTTATGGAACTCATAAAATTCTCAAATAACTTGTGGGACATGAGGAATTTATCTATTAATCATCTGCAAAAATAATTAACTAAATAGCACTCTCCAATAAAAAATGGCAGCAATTCTCGTGAGCGCTAAAGTTTCTGTTTTTTACAGCATGATCGCAAAGACTTTCCCCAAGTCTTCCCAAAGGTTCTACTTGGCACACACACTAATTAAAAGCATAAAACCACATCTAAACAGAGGCTAGATGAATTATTTATTAATAAACAGGAGCAAAAATCAAGGAACAGAAATAAAGTTGGGTTGCCTCCCAACAAGCGCTAACGTTTAACGCCCCTAGCTAGGCATGATGATTTCAATGATGCTCACATAAAAGATAAGAATTGAAACATAACGAGAGCATCTTGAAGAATATGACTAGCACATTTAAGTCTAACCCACTTCCTATGCATAGGGATTTTCTGAGAAAACAACTTGTGGGAACAAGAATCAACTTGCATATGAAGGTAAAACAAGCATAACTTCAAAACTTTAAGCACATAGAGAGGAAACTTGATATTATTGCAATTCCTACAAGCATATGTTCCTCCCTCATAATAATTTTCAGTAGCATCATGAATGAATTCAACAATATAACCAGCACCTAAAGCATTCTTTTCATGATCTACAAGCATAGAATTTTTATTACTCTCCACATATGCAAAATTCTTCTCATGAATAATAGTGGGAGCAAACTCAACAAAATAATTATCATGTGAGGTATAATCCAATTGAAAACTAAAATCATGATGACAAGTTTCATGGATATCATTATTCTTTATAGCATGCAAGCCATCACAATAATCATCATAGATAGCAATTTTGTTCTCATAATCAATTGGAACCTCTTCTGGAATAGTGAAATCATTACTAAATAAAGTCATGACCTCTTTGAAACCACTTTCATCAACATAATCATCATAAATAGGAGGCATGCTATCATCATAATAGATTTTCTCATCAAAACTTGGGGGACAAAAAATATCATCTTCATCAAACATAGCTTCCCCAAGCTTGTGGCTTTGCATATCATTAGCATCATGGATATTCAATAAATTCATACTAAAAACATTGCAATCATGCTCATCATTCAAATATTTAGTGCGAAACATTCTAATGCATTCTTCTTCTAGCACTTGAGCACAATTTTCCTTCCCATCATACTCACGAAATATATTAAAAAGATGAAGCATATGAGGTAAACTCAATTCAATTTTTTTGTAGTTTTCTTTTATAAACTAAACTAGTGCTAAAACAAGAAATAAAAGGATTCAATTGCAAGATCTAAAGATATACCTTCAAGCACTTGCCTCCCCGGCAACGGCGCCAGAAAAGAGCTTGATGTCTACTACACAACCTTCTTCTTGTAGACGTTGTTGGGCCTCCAAGTGCAGAGGTTTGTAGGACAGTAGCAAATTTCCCTCAAGTGGATGACCTAAGGTTTATCAATCCGTAGGAGGCATAGGATGAAGATGGTCTCTCTCAAGCAACCCTGCAACCAAATAACAAAGAGTCTCTTGTGTCCCCAACACACCCAATACAATGGTAAATTGTATAGGTGCACTGGTCCGGCAAAGAGATGGTGATACAAGTGCAATATGGATAGTAGATAATAGTTTTTGTAATCTGAAAATATAAAAACAGCAAGTTAACTAATGATAATAGTGAGCGTAAACGGTACTGCAATGCGTTGAAACAAGGCCTAGGGTTCATACTTTCACTAGTGCAAGTCCTCTCAACAATAATAACATAATTGGATCACATAACTATCCCTCAACATGCAACAAAGAGTCACTCCAAAGTCACTAATAGCGGAGAACAAACGAAGAGATTATGGTAGGGTACGAAACCACCTCAAAGTTATTCTTTCCAATCAATCCGTTGGGCTATTCCTATAAGTGTCACAAACAGCCCTAGAGTTCATACTAGAATAACACCTTAAGACACAAATCAACCAAAACCCTAATGTCACCTAGATACTCCAATGTCACCTCAAGTATCCGTGGGTATGATTATATGATATGCATCACACAATCTCAGATTCATCTATTCAACCAACACATAGAACCTCAAAGAGTGCCCCAAAGCTCCTACCGGAGAATCATGGCGAAAATGTGTGTCAACCCCTATGCATAGGTTCATGGGCGAAACCCGCAAGTTGATCACCAAAACATACATCAAGTGAATCACGTGGTATCCCATTGTCACCACAGATACGCACGGCAAGACATACATCAAGTGTTCTCAAATCTTTAAAGACTCAATCCGATAAGATAACTTCAAAGGGTAAACTCAATCCATTACAAGAGAGTAGAGGGGGGAGAAAACATCATAAGATCCAACTATAATAGCAAAGCTCGCGATACATCAAGATCGTATCACCTCAAGGACACGAGAGGGAGAGAGAGAGATCAAACACATAGCTACTAGTACATACCCTCAGCCTCGAGGGAGAACTACTCCCTCCTCGTCATGGAGAGCACTGGGATGATGAAGATGGCCACCGGAGAGGGATTCCCCCTCTGGCAGGGTGCCGGAACGGGTCTAGATTGGCTTTTGATGTCTACGAAGGCTTCTGGCGGCGGAACTCCCGATCTATTGTGCTCCCCGATCGTTTTAGGGCATATGGGGATATATAGGAGGAAGAAGTGCGTCAAGGGGGGCCACGAGGGTGGAGGGCGCGCCCAGAGGGGGTGGGCATGCCCCCAGCCTCGTGGCTTCCTCATTGATCCCCTGACGTGCACTCCAAGTCTTCTGGGCTTCTTCTGATCCAAAAATAAGCTCCGTGAAGTTTCAGCTCAATTGGACTGCGTTTGATTTTCCTTTTCTACGATATTCTAAAATAAGGAAAAATCAGAAACTGTCACTGGGCTCTGGGTTAATAGGTTAGTCCCAAAAATAATATAAAAGTGCATAATAAAGCACATAAACATCCAAAGTTGATAATATAATAGCATGGAACAATAAAAATTATAGATGCGTTGGAGACGTATCAACCAACAAGTGAACGGTGTTGTTTGGATTCTGTACTTCTAGCAACCCTATTGCTTTGAAGTTAACGATCGATGGTTCATTCCTAGACTATTAGTTATTGAATCACCATTCTAGCATTGATCATCCTACCTAAGCCCATATCTCGCATGCATCTTTCAACCAATGTTTAATTGTGTATTATTTCCTCGAGCATACATCAATATATCATTTGATCTGACAAATGATATCTCCTTGTTCTCATAGTTGTAGGAATCCGTATTTTTGGAAATCTCGATGAATTGTCGCTGGGCCCATCAGCCACCTCTTCATCCTCTCCTTGGTTTTAATGATGAACTCTTGTTTCGGAACTTGCTTCCATAGTTCATTTCCTGAGAATCTTACAATGCCATCTCGTCATGTTGTGTTGCACCTTTTTCTTCTCAGGCATCCTGAGTCTGAGGTATCCAGACACCAATCAGATCTGAATCTCGGTCAGATATGATGGTTGGAACATATTTTCAAGAGTTATAACATTGGTCCCTATATGCCCCGGTAAGGTGATGTCATGCCTAGCCCACCTGACCAGAGGTCCTAGTGTTATAGTTTCCTTTTTAACAAGGTTAATCATTCTTCTATGAGGAAATTGTAAGCCTTATTCTATAAGTTGTTCCTGATAGATCCTTTGTGTATCCACAGCCTGATCTTTACCTGATGACCATATCAATGCTATCTCAAAGCAGGACTGTGCTACTCCGATCATCAATAAGAGCATTGGAAGCACAATGCTAAATTCTCTTTATCAATTATCCAAACACTGTTGTATGGGTAATGTCATGAAATTTCTTCCCCCTTTCCTAAAGGGTTTTCTACGTTATATCCTGTCATGGATTCATGCTCTGCTTGTCCTTGGGAAGGATATACCCCTAAAATATATGTTTAAACACATTTTCCTTTCCATTGTTCTATTTAATATGATGTTCACCTTTTCCTTTCCGTTGTTTTGTTTAACCTTTCTGGTGATCTATATGATCTAAGCAGTAATATTCTCCTGCTTATGAAAACACCTTGGTGTAAAACCGTGTCAGTAAGACCCTGTTGCTTTTGTTGATGACATTCCAGTAACCACCAATGGACGAGAACTTTGCCTATAGGTCCGCCTCGTTTCAACGAGAAGGAAAATGGTTCTCTTCATCCCTCGCCCTTGGTACCAATGTTGTTGCTGACCTAACTGGCAGGCCACCCTCTGACATGCCTTTCTATCTTGACCGTGCAAGATGTCAGTACCCTTCCTACATTTAACTCACATGGTGGGCCCATAACCCACAGGTCCTAGGATCAAAACCTGACTCTCCTATACACCCTGATGCCAAAGTTATTCCTCGCGCTTGACTTTGTATGTAATTCACGGGCCCACCTGCTTGGTGATCTATTCTGGTATCAGACACAATACTTATTCCCATTGCTCTGAACCCCTTTCACACTTTGTTTCAGGCAACGAATGATTGCATATGCGCTTGAAACTCCTATTTTGCACCTTCTTACTTTGCTCTAATTAATTTCTTAAGTTTCAATTCGAGAGTTACTTTCTGCCACCTTCCCTGATGTTATCTACCAGAAAAGCAACATTGTAGCGGTCCGTTCTTCTGAAGTTACCCCTTGTTCTTTGTACGTACGATGAAGACTCCGAAGAAAAGGTGATGAGTTAATCATGATGTCCTGAAGCAGGGAGATTAAGACATCAATGAAAAAGAACAAGCTCTTTGAGAAGAGCAGGCAACACCAAGAACACTCACTAGAATTTCGTAACCAGAACCTTCCCCCTTACTCCCCCTCCTAAATCTCGGGATGAGATTTCTTGTAGTGGAGGAGAATTGTGACGCCCGGATAATCAAGCTACAGTAATCTCCTGTTAACGATGCCACGTCATCGCTTTTTTGTTGATAGAAGTCATGCTGATTCGAAACCAGATCAAATCCTAATTTTAAAAAAAGTCACAAATAAATGTTTTCAAATATCAAAGCTAAAATGTGTAAACTGCGGCAAATAATCCATAAGTATTATTGCTGAAGAAACCACACTTCTATAAAACATTTAAATGCCCTTTAGTGAATATAACGGTGGCTGAAACAATTAAATAAATGCCTTTTATAATTCTAAAATGAAAAAACTATTTTATTTATGTGTGAAACTTTTTGTGGCTGTGGGTTATCTTGTAGATCAATTTGTGGAGCCAGTTGTATATTTTAGTAAAACTATTTTGCCTGCTGAAATAATAGAAACATAATTTATTAAAAATAAGAAACAAATAAACAAAAGAAAAATAAAAGACAAAGGCTACGCCCCTTTTGCCAAATGGCCCGGTTAACCCCCTGGCCGAACCTGGCCGGCCCAGCCACACCCCCTCACTCGTCCCCTTCGCTATAGGGACGGGGGTTGCCATGGAGGCCATCCACGGCACCATGGCCGCGGTGGCGGCCATCGGTGGCCCCCTCCCACCTATTTAACCGGTGCCCTTTTCCCACGGCGCCAAACCCTAACCCCTCTCAACACATCCCCTCCTCGATCTGGACCCCGCCTCGAGCTCCTGATCGTCGTGCGCTCGTCCCCATCCCCGTTCGCTACTCGTCGTCGTCACCGCACCGACACCGCCCCGTCGCACGTCGTACTCATCCCCGCCTCCACCGAGCCTCGTCGATGAGCTCGCGGGCTTCGTCGCAACCCCCTCTCCCTCTTCGTCGAGCCACACGAGTCGGGACGGCCGCACAACACGCCCAACCTCCTTCATCCTCCTCAGAACCGCCACCCGCCGTCGTCGACTCCGGCCGTCTCGACTCGTCGCCGGGCCTTCTCTGCAACGGTAGTGAGCCCCGCATCCTCCCTTTCGCTCCGTGCTCTCATTTGGTAGTCGTAGATCGCCGCCGACGTGATCGTGCTCCGGTCCACCTACGGCCTCCCCGTTGCACCCATTGGAACCAACGTGAGCTCCTCGCTCCGGTCCACCTACGGCCTCCCCGTCGCCCCCATTGGAACCGACGTGAGATCCTCGCTCCATTCCCCCTTCCTCCCTGTCGAATCCACCGTCGTAGGCCGCCGTGCCCACTCCCCCCTCGTCCGAGCTCGCGAGGCTGCGCCCCCTCTTCGCTCGCCTCCCGCTGATACTGTTGTCTATCGCTGCTCCGACCACCACGCCCGCTCCCCGCGGATAGCGCTACTTGCTGAAGCCATGCTCGCGTTCCCTGCGCGCCCACGCGCTCGTGTACGCTCGTCCGCCATCCGCCTTTGCTCCTTGTCGCCGCTTGCTCTGCTGCAGCTGCGCTACCGCTAGCTCCAGCCGCCACCGCTGTCGCTGCCGCGGCCGCAGCTCCGCTGCCCCGGTCGGCCGCTCCGCGTGCGCCCACCAGTGCCCGTCGTGCGCTCCTTCGCTGCGCCTCACCGCGGCCAGTGCCCCCCATCTGCCGCTTCCGCCCCCCGCCATGGCCTCTGGCCGCCGGAAATAACCCGCCGGCCTAATTAGCCATTAAGGCCCTAACCCCCCACTAATAGACGGGCCCCACGTGTTTAATTAAAATAAATAACCATGTTAGTTTAGTCGCCGTGTATGACATGTGGACCCCCTCCTGTTAATTAAATCCTTTTAATTAAAAGCTATTAACTAATATTAAATTTCAGGTGGGCCTCGGCGCCCCTTTGACCCGTCAACATGGACCAGTCAACTGCTGACTGTGCACTTGACTGGGCCCACCAGCTAGCCCCCTGGTGCACACTAGGTGCAGTGCACCAGGTGCACGTAGTAGTTTCTGTTTTTAATTTTCGAATTAAAATAAACCTAATGAATTTTAGAAAATGTTTAAAACTTTGGAAATTCATATAAAATAATCCGTAACTCAGATGAAAAAACTGTGTACATGAAAGTTGCTCAGAACGATGAGACGAATCGGAATATGCAGCCCGTTCGTCCGACACACATCCCTAGCATGGCGAGCACGCAACTTTCCCCCTCCAGTTCATCTGTCTGAAAACGCGAAACACCGGGGATACTTTCCCGGATGTTTCCCCCCTTTGCCGGCATCACCTAGTATCGTGTTAGGTCACCTCTAGCACCACGTATTGCCATGTTATGCTTTGTGATGCTTTGATTGCTCTATTATTTATTGTGTTCCCCTCCATTACTTCCTTCCGATAGACCCCGAGACCGCTGTCGGTACCCCTGTGATCGACTACATCGATGATGACCCCTCCTTGCCAGAGCAACCAGGCAAGCCCCCCCCCTTGATCACCAGATATCGCCTATTCTTCTCTCTACTGCTCTCATTAGAGTAGTGTAGCATGTTACTGCTTTCCATTAATCCTATTCTATTGCATAGCCTGTCATTGTTGCTACAGTTGTTGATACCTTACCTACAATCCTAAATGCTTGGTATAGGATGCTAGTATTCCACCAGTGGCCCTACATTCTTGTCCGTCTGCCATGCTATACTATTGGGCCGTGATCACTTGGGAGGTGATCATGGGTATATACTTACTACACTATTATACATGATACATGGTGGTGACTAAAGTCGGGTCGGCTCGGAGAGTACCTACAAGTGATTCCGATGTTGGGGGCTGAAGGGGCAGGTGGTTCCACCCAGGTAGTGGTGGGCCTGGGTTCCCGACGGCCCTCGACTATTACTGTGGCAGAGCGACAGGGCAGGTTGAGACCACCTAGGAGAGAGGTGGGCCTGGCCCTGGTTGGCGTCTGTGGTTACTTCAAAATAACACGCTTAACGAGATCTTGGTATTTGATCTGAGTCTGGCCACTGGCCTATATGCACTAACCAACTACGCGGCAACAGTTATGGGAACTTGACATCGTGGTATCAGCCGAAGCCTTCGTGACGTCAGCGACTGAGCGGCGCGCGCTAGATTGGACTGGAACGCCTGCTCTTGTATTAGGGAGGCTATGTCTGTTTCCGGCTGCCCTTGCAACGTGCATGTGTGCAATGGGTGATGGGCCTAGACCCCTGCGCCATAGGATTTAGGCCGACGTGCTGACATCTCTGTTGTGCCTAGGTAGGGCTATGACGTGTTGATGTTTCGAGGCCGGGCATGACCCAGAAAAGTGTGTCCGGCCAAAGGGGATCAAGCGTGTTCGGAAATGTGGTGCACCCCTGCAGGGAAGTTTATCTATTTGAATAGCCGTATCCCTCGGTAAAAGGATGACCCGGAGTTGTACCTTGACCTTATGACAACTAGAACCGGATACTTAATAAAACACACCCTTTCAAGTGCCAGATACAACCCGGTGATCGCTCTCTCACAGGGCGACGAGGGGAGGATCGCCGGGTAGGATATTGCTATACGATGATACTTGGTGAACTTACCATCTACTCTCTTCTATATGCTTCAAGATGGAGGCTACCAGAAGTGTAGTCTTTGATAGGACTAGCTACCCCCCTCTTATTCTGGCATTCTGCAGTTCAGTCCATAGATACTACCCTTTTCATTGATACCACTCCATATGTAGTGTAGATCCTTGCTTGCGAGTACTTTGGATGAGTACTCACGGTTGCTTTCCTACTTCTTTTCCCCTTTTCCCGGTTACTGCAATCATATGATGGAGTCCAGGAGCCAGAGGATCCCGAGGATGATTCTATGTGGAGTTCGAATTCGAGGAGTAGTTCGGAGGTCCCAGGCAGGAGGCCTCGCCTTTTCGATCGTTGCTACTTTTGTGCTAGCCTTCTTAAGGCAAACTTGTTTAACCTTATGTCTGTACTCAGATATTTTGCTTCCGCTGACTCTTGTGTAATCGAGCTATGTATTCGAGCCCTCGAGGCCCATGGCTTGTAATATAAAGCTTGTATTATTTTTAATTTGTGTCTAGAGTTGTGTTGAGATATATTCCCGTGAGTCCTTCACCTTGATTGTACACATTTGCGTGTATGATTAGTGTACGGTCAAATTGGGGGCGTCTCATATTGCATCCTAGTTGGTGCTATTTATGAGAGAAGATGGAGACTCAAATTCCAAAATAAAAATTGCATAATAGTAAAAGAAAGTCCCTTCGCAGAGGGAAGTAGGGATTTGTAGATGTGCCCGAGCTGAAAGCGAAAAATTTGAGATAGAAACATTTTGGGAGGTGTATCCATCCCACCAAAGAAAACGACTTAGAGTTCCGAACACTTTCCATGCTAGATATGCCATAGGCGGTTCCCAAACAGAAAATAAAGTTTATTCCTTTTTCCACCATAACTTTCACTTTCCATGGCTAGCCGTATCCACGGGCGCCCTTCATACCAACACTTTCCAAGGAATTTATTATTTGACAACATAAAGTAAATTCATTTTTGTTTTTGCATTTTGGGTTTGGGCATCCCTAATACCTTTGCCTTACTCTCGTGTAATGACAAGTGAATAAACACTCATCTTGAGAATAACACATCTAGCATGGAAAATATTATCCACCCGTCACCGCTTCGCGAGCGAAACAAACACACAAAAGAGAAGTTTATTTTGGAAATTAGAGATGGCACATGCAAATTTGCTTAGAACGGCAAAAGGATACCGCATATAGGTAGATATAGTGGACTCATGTGGCAAAACTGGTTTAAAGGATTTTTGATGCACAACTAGAGGTCATATTCAGTGCAAAATGAAGGCTAGCAAAAGATTGGGAAGCAACCAACCACGAAATGAATAACCTCATAAGCAAGCATTAAGCATAATTAACACCGAATAATGCACCACAAGTAGGATATAATTTTCATTGCATGACTATTGACTTTCATACTTGCTTAGGGAATCATAAACCGTAACACCCATATTCTTACTAGAGCACAATTACTCATCAACATAACTCACATATTACATCATCATATCTCAAAACTATTACTAAGAATCAAGTTTATTTTGTCCAATGATCTTCATGACATTTTCTTTATTTTATCCTTCTTGGATATCTATCACTTTGGGACTAATTTTCATGAGTTGCTTTTCATAAGCTCAAACAAATACAAGTGAAGATCATGAGCATATCAATTTTTCTTTATCTCAAAATAATTTAAGTGAAGCAAGAGAGAATTTCTTCAAAATTTTACTAACCCTCAAACAAATCTAAGTGAAGCAAGAGAGCAGTTCTTCAAAAATAACAAAGCACACGTTGCTCAAAAAGATAAAAGTGAAGCACTAGAGCATGTCCTAGCCCATGAAAGATTTAAGTGAAGCATAGACAACAATTCTAACAAGTCATGACATAATTTTGGCTCTCTCAAATAGGTGTGTCCAACAAGGATTGATAACTTAAAACACAAAATAAAACAAGCAAAGACACATATCATACAAGACGCTCCAAGCAAAACACATATCATGTGACGAATAAAAATACAGTCTCGAGTAAAATACTGATAGTTTTTGGAAGAAAGCGGGGATGGGGGCTCTTACGTCCTTACTTTATCCATCGTAAGATAACCCAAAACTTGAAAAATTTAATCACACAAAACTCAACAAAGACTCTGTGAGATCCATTAGTATAAGAATAATAAACCACCACTATAAGTGCTATATAAAACCAATTCATATTTTGTTTTTTTATTATATATACTGTATTCCAACTTTTCTATGGCAAAAACTCATCAAAGAAAACCATAGAGCCATCAAAATAAGCACACAACACAAACAAAACAGAATCTATCAAAACAGAACAATCTGTAACAATCTGACTATTTCGAATACTTCTGCAACTCCAAAAACTCTGAAAAATTAGGATGACCTGAGAAATTTCTATATTGATCAACTGCAAGTGGAATGGGTATTTTATCGCTCTATGGTAAAATATGAAAATTAATTTCATGAGTGCAAACTTTATGTTTTTTCAGCAAGATCAAACAACTATTGCCCAAGAAGATCCTAAAGGCTTTACTTGGCACAAACACTAATTAAAACATAAAAAACACAATTATAATAGTAGCATAATTGTGATAACTCTCAAGAACAGAAAGCAAAAGGCAAAAATAATTTTTATTCATTGGGTTGCCTCCCAACAAGCGCTATAGTTTTACACCCTTAGCTAGACATAAAGCAAGGATCTAAGTTTTGTCATCCTTGTTCCTTGAAAAGAAAAGAGAAAATTTTCTATCAATGGCAGTTAATTTTCTATCTTGTGAAAGCACATGGCCATTGGTAGTGGAAGAAAGATTAAGCACGTTGCGAAAATTCATATCTAAACTAGCTTTCATCTCTTTAATTATTTCATTTTGATAAAAGCACATAAGAGTAGTTGATTCAACATTTTCTCCTTTGGGGTGCCGAAATATGGCTTTCATCTTCTCATAAGTATCAATGGCATCCCCTTTAAGAAAACCGTTTTCAAATATAGAATCTAAGACTTGCTTGAAAGAAGAAGGTAAACCATCATAAAAACTTTTCAAGTATATCTCTATCTGATATTGAGGCACATAGCTAGCTCGAATTCTCAACAACCTATCCCAAGCATCTTTCAAAGATTCATCAAGTAAATAACGAAAAATTCCGGGATCATCTTCATCAGAAAGGTTAAGATTTTCCTAAAGAAACCTGGTAGATCCTTCCATAGCATCATTGTTTATGAGCTTGGAGAGGACAGAGGGGCTATCCAAAATACTATGACTCGGGAGAAAACCCTTAGCTCTTTTAAGATCAGACATGGCGAGAAATGGCGAACAAAAAAAGAGGTGAATAAAACAGCAAATTTTTGTGAAGTGGGGGAGAGGAAAACGAGAGGCAAATGGCAAATAATGTAAATTGCAAGGAGATGAGATTTGTGATTTGGAACCTGGTTATGCTGAAGATCCTCCCCGGCAACGGCGCCAAAAATTGGTGAGTTGTCGGGAGGCTATCTTGACTTGATTCTCCCCGGCAATGGCGCCAGAAATTCTCCTTGATGGTAGCTGGAACTACGTCGGTATTTCCTCGAAGAGGGAGGGATGATGTAGCATAGCGACGGTAGAGTATTTCCCTCAGTTATGAAACCAAGGTATCGAACCAGTAGGAGAACCAAGCAACACAACGTAAGCAGCACCTGCACACAAATAACAACACCTCGCAACCCGACATGTTAAAGGGGTTGTCAATCCCTTTCGGGTAACGGCGCCAGAAATTAGCAAGTTGACGGGAGAAAGGTTGTAATAGATTAGATAAATAGATCACAAATAAAATAAAGTGCAGCAAATTATTTTTGGTTTAACAGATCTGGAAATAAAAGCAAGGAAAAAGTAGATCGCAAAGGCAAATATATGAGAAATGAGACCCGGGGGGCGTAGGTTTCACTAGTGGCTTCTCTCAAGAAAAATAGCAAATGGTGGGTAAACAAATTACTGTTGGGCAATTGATAGAACTTCAAATAATTATGACGATATCTAGGAAATGATCATTACATAGGCATCACATCCAAGATTAGTAGACCGACTCCTTCCTGCATCTACTACTATTACTCCACACATCGACCGCTATCCAGCATGCATCTAGTGTATTAAGTTCATGGAAAAACGGAGTAATGCAATAAGAACAACGACATGATGTAGACAATATATGTTTATCTATATGGCGGTAGATATAGATCTCGTCTTTTTATCCTCAGTAGCAACAATACATACATGTCGGTTCCCTTTGTGTCACTTGGATCAAGCACCGTAAGATCGAACCCACTATCGGACACCTCTTCCCATTGCAAGATAAATAGATCGAGTTGGCCAAACAAAACCCACATATCAGAGAATAAATACAAGGCTATAAGAGATCATGCATAAAAGAGATCAAAGAAACATAGATCTGATCATAAACTCGAAATTCATCGATCCCAACAAACACACCGCAAAAGAGTTACATCGTATGGATCTCCAAGAGACCATTGTATTGAGAATCAAGAGAGAGAGAGAGAGATGAAGCCATCTAGCTATTAACTACGGACCCGAAGGTCTACAAAGAACTACTCACGCATCATCGGAGAGGCACCAATGGAAGTGGTGAACCCTCTGTGATGGTGTCTAGATTGGATCTAGTGTTTTTGGACTCTACGGCGGCTGGATGAATACTTCGTCGACTCCCCTAGGGTTTTGGCAATATTTGGGTATTTATAGAGCAAAGAGGCGGTCTGGGGGCACCCGAGGTGGGCACAACCCACCAGGACCCTGGCGCGCCCTGGTGGGTTCTGCCCCCCTCGGGGAACCCCCCAAGGGCAACCAGGGCCCATCTGCTTCCTTTTGGCCCATAAAAAATCATCGTAAAGTTTCATGCCATTTGGACTCCATTTGATATTGATTTCCTGCGATGTAAAAACATGGAAAAAATAGGAACTGGCACTGGGCACTATGTCAATAGGTTAGTACCAAAAAATGATATAAAATGACTATAAAATGATTATAAAACACCCAAGATTGATAATAAAACAGCATGGAACAATAAAAATTATAGATACGCTGGAGACGTATCAGGGCTTCCCATTTCGTCTTCCCCGATCAAGTCTGACGACACCCCCGGCGCGACACCCGCCTCTCGGCTCACCTCCTCGTCATCCGATTGCAGCACCGCCGCGTGCGTCGCCGCATTTGTGACTCTCGATGACGCAACCATTAGCATTGAAGCATGACTGCTTTTGTGAAGCTCCAGTTTCTGTCGTTCCATCTCTCCCTCGGCGGGTTCCAGCAGGTAGCCCTCGTGGTTGTAGCATTCACGACGTCGCCTCCTCTAGTTTTGCCGCCATCACGCCACCATGCTCATGAACAAAAACTCGGCAGAAGAAACAATGTTTGTCGGTGGTAGAAAAAACATAAGCAATCACAACAAAAAAATGACAATGGTTTGAGCAAAAAATGTATCACCGACGACGGTTGCAACAAAAGAAGCTCACCGAATCCAACAAAAGAATTGTCAATTTTAGAAAAACAAAAGGCCGATGCCAGCAAAACGACCCATATTGTTGTCCAGCTCCAACACTGGTGTGTGTGGATGCAGCTTTTCTGTCGGCCGGTTCCAGCAAAAACAATTATTGGTTGCAACATCGGAGGCCGATGTTTCCACCCACCGGTAGCAGCTAGTTGCAGCTTTATGCCTAGGCAGTTGTAGCAAAAACTTACCGGTTGTAGCACTGGGGCGTTGCTTCATCACCCAGAAGTGCTACTCACCCATGGCCTCCTATGCCGCCAGTTGCAGCACCGTTCCCACCACACTGCATTGCCATATTTGCAGGAGAGGAAGCAGCCACGCGAATGCCACAGCGTTTGGGAGGCAGGAGCCACACGAGCACCGCGTTGGGAAGCTGCTCACCGGAAAATATTGTTGTACGTGGGCAGACCATGGCCGGGGTTCGGAGGTGGAGGATTTGGGAGGAGAGAGACGGGCAACCAAATGCGTGGCTGTGCTCTGTTGAGGAGGGATAAGAGCATCTCCACTCAAGCCCCGAACAGGCCCCTGCTACCTCTTGAGCACTGCGTTGGTTTTCCCTTGAAGAGGAAAGGGTGGTGCAGTAAAGTAGCGTAAGTATTTCCCTCAGTTTTTGAGAACCAAGGTATCAATCCAGTAGGAGACCACACGCGAGTCACCTCGTACCTACACAAACAAATAAGAACCTCGCAACCAATGTGATAAAGGGGTTGTCAATCCCTTCACGGCCACTTGCAAGAGTGAGATCTAATAGAGATGATAATCATAAGATAAATATTTTTGGTATTTTTATGATATAGATTGAAAGTAAAGATTGCAAAATAAAATAGATTGGAAACTTGTATGATGGAAAATAGACCCAGGGCCATAGGTTTCACTAGTGGCTTCTCTCAAGATAGCATAAGTATTACAATGGGTGAACAAATTACTGTCGAGCAATTGATAGAAAAGCGAATAATTATGAGAATATCTAGGCATGATCATGTATATAGGCATCATGTCCGTGACAAGTAGACCGAAACGATTCCGCATCTACTACTATTACTCCACACATCGACCGCTATCCAACATGCATCTAGAGTATTAAGTTCATAAGAACAGAGTAACGCCTTAAGCCAGATGACATGATGTAGAGGGACAAACTCATGCAATATGATGTAAACCCCATCTTTTTATCCTCGATGGCAACAATACAATACGTTTCGTTTCCCTTTCTGTCACTGGGATCGAGCACCGCAATATTGAACCCAAAGCTAAGCACTTCTCCCATTGCAAGAAAGATCAATCTAGTAGGCCAAACCAAACTGATAATTCGAAGAGACTTGCAAAGATAAACCAATGATACATAAAATAATTCAGAGAAGATTCCAATATTGTTCATAGATAAACTTGATCATAAACCCACAATTCATCGGATCTCGACAAACACACCACAAAATAAGATTACATCGAATAGATCTCTAAGAGAATCGAGGAGAACTTTGTATTGAGATCCAAAGAGAGAGAAGAAGCCATCTAGCTACTAGCTATGGACCCGAAGGGCTGAGGTAAACTACTCATGCATCATCGGAGGGGCCATGGAGTTGATGTAGAGGCCCTCCGTGATCAATGCCCCCTCCGGCGGAGCTCCAGAAATGGCCCCAAGATGGGATCTCTTGGGTACAGAAGGTTGCGGCGGTGGAAATAGGGTTTCGTGGTGCTCCTGGATGTTTGTGGGGTATATGGATATATATATAGGAGGAAGAAGTAGGTCGGTGGAGCTACGAGGGGCCCACGAGGGGGGAGCGCGTGCCCAGGTGGTAGGCGCGCCCCCTGCCTCGTGGCCGCCTCGTTGATTGCTTGACATCCACTCCAAGTCCTCTGGATCACGTTTGTTCCAAAAATCGCGTTCCCGAAGGTTTCATTCCGTTTGGACTCCATTTGATATTCCTTTTCTACGAAACACTGCAATAGGCAAAAAACAACAATTTGGGCTGGGCCTCCGGTTAATAGGTTAGTCCCCAAAATAATATAAAAGTGTAAAATAAAGCCCATTAACATCCAAAACAGATAATATAATAGCATGGAACAATCAAAAATTATAGATACGTTGGAGACGTATCAGCATCCCCAAGCTTAATTCCTGCTCGTCCTCGAGTAGGTAAATGATGAAAACAGAATTTTTGATGTGGAATGCTTTCTAGAATATTCTTAAATGTATTTGTCTCTATTGTGGCATGAATGTTCATATCCAAAAGATTCAAGATAAAAGTTTATTGTCGACATAAAAATAGTAATACTCCAAGTATGCTAATCAAGCAATTATGTCTTATCAAAATACCTTAGCCAAAGAAAACTTATCCCTACAAAGTCATATAGTTTGGCCATGCTTCATTTTCGTCACACAAAATGCTCTCATCATGCACAACCCCGATGACATGCCAAGCAACTGTTTCATACTTAGCCTTTTCGAACTCTTTCAACTTTTACACAATATATGAGCGCGAGCCATGGACATAGCACTATGGGTGGAATAGAATATGATGATTGAGGTTGTGTGAGAAGACAAAAAGGGAGAAAGTCTCACATTGACGTGGATAATCAATGGGCTATGGAGATGCCCATCGATTGATGTCAACACAAGGAGTAGGGATTGCCATGCAACGGATGCACTAGAGCTATAAATATATGAAAGCTCATCAAAGAAACTAAGTGGGTGTGCATCCAACTCGCTTGCTCACGAAGACCTAGGGCATTTTGAGGAAGCCCATCATTGGAATATACAATCCAAGTTCTATAATGAAAAATTCCCACTAGTATATGAAAGTGACAAAATAAGAGACTCTCTATCATGAAGATCATGGTGCTACTTTAAAGCACAAGTGTGGAAAAAGGATAGTAATATTGTCCCTTCTCTCCTTTTCTCTCATTTATTTATTTATTTATTTATTTTATTAGGGCCTTTTTGGCCTCTTTTCTTTCTCTTTTTTTTATTTTTTGTCCGGAGTCTCATCCCGACTTGTGGGGGAATCATAGTCTCCATCATCCTTTCCTCGCATGGGACAATGCTCTAATGATGATCATCACACTTTTATTTTCTTACAACTCAAGAATTACAACTCGATACTTAGAACAAAATATGACTCTATGTGAATGCCTCCGGCGGTGTACCAGGATTGCAATGAATCAAGAGTGACATGTATGAAAAAATTATGAACGGTGGCTTTGCCACAAATACGATGTCAACTACATGATCATGCAAAGCAGTATGACAATGATGATGCGTGTCATAATAAATGGAACGGTGGAAAGTTGCATGGCAATATATCTCGGAATGGCTATGGAAATGCCATAATAGGTAGGTATGGTGGATATTTTGAGGAAGATATAAGGAGGCTTATGTGTGATAGAGCGTATCATATCAAGGGGATTGGATGCACCGGCGAAGTTTGCACCAACTCTCAAGGTGAGAAAGGGCAATGCACGGTACCGAAGAGGCTAGAAATGGTGGAAGGGTGAGAGTGCGTATAATCCATGGACTCAACATTAGTCATAAAGAACTCACATACTTATTGCAAAAATCTACAAGTCATGAAAACCAAGCACTATGCGCATGCTCCTAGGGGGATAGATTGGTAGGAAAAGACCATCGCTCGCCCCCAACCGCCACTCGTAAGGAAAGCAATCAAAGAACACCCCATGCTTCAAATTTGTCACATAACATTCACTATACGTGCATGCTACGGGACTTGCCAACTTAAACACAAGTATTCATTAATTTCACAATTACTCAACTAGCACACTTCTAATATTACCACCTTTATATCTCAAAACCATCTATCAAGCATCCAACTTCTCTTAGCATTTAAAATTTATAACCCAAGTGAATACCATGTTGTTCTAAAGGACTCTCAAAATGATATAAGTGAAGCATGAGAGATCGATTATTTCTATAAAATAAAACCACCTCCATGCTCTAAAAGATATAAGCGAAGCACTAGAGCAAAAACTATATAGCTCAAAAGATATAAGTGAAGCACATAGAGTATTCTAATAAATTCCAATTCATGTGTGTATCTCTCAAAAGGTGTGTACAGCAAGAATGATTGTGGTAAACTAAAAATCAAAGACTCAAATCATACAAGACGCTCCAAGCAAAACACATATCATGTGGCGAATAAAAATATAGCTCCAAGTAATGTTACCGATAGACGAAGACGAAAGAGGGGATGCCTTCCGGGGCATCCCCAAGCTTAGGATTTTTGGTGTCTTGGATTTTACCTTGGGGTGCCTTGGGCATCCCCAAGCTTAGGCTCTTGCCACTCCTTGTTCCATAATCCATCAAATCCTTACCGAAAAGTTGAAAACTTCACAACACAAAACTTAAAAGAAAATCTTCGTGAGCTCCGTTAGTAAAAGAAAACAAAACACCACTTCAAGGTACTTTAATGAACTCATTCTTGATTTATATTGGTGTTAAACCTACTGTATTCCAACTTTTCTATGGTTCATAAACTCTATTACTAGCCATAGATTCATCAAAATAAGCAAACAACACACGAAAAACAGAATCTGTCAAAAACAGAACAGTCTTTAGTATTTTGTAGGTTTCGACCACTTATGGAACCACAAAAATTATAAAATAAATTTCTGGACTTGAGTAATTTATCTATAAATCATCTTCAAAAATAATTAACTAAATATCACTCTCCAATAAAAAATGGTAGCAATTCTTGTGAGCGCTAAAGTTTCTATTTTTTACAGCAGGATCAAAAAGACTTTCCCCAAGTCTTCCTAACGGTTCTACTTGGCACAAACACTAATTAAACACAAAAAACACAATCAAAATAGAGTCTAGATAAATTAGTTATTACTAAACCGGAGCAAAAAGCAAGGAAAAAAAATTAAAATTGGGTTGCCTCCCAACAAGCGCTATCGTTTAACGCCCCTAGCTAGGCATAAAAGCAATGATAGATCTAGGTATTGTCATCTTTGGTATGCAATTCTTCAATAAGACACCTATAACTTTTAGGAGTTTCTTTATTTTTATTAATTATCAAACTCCTAGGCACGAAATCAAGAAAATAATTTGTAGCAAAAGGTTCCTTAAGGATAGTGAGAAAATTGGGGTGAACACTTATGTATTTGAGGTCCGCATTTTCCTTACTAGAAGTTTCACCCTTATTTTTAGGAACATACATCAATTTGGAAATCTTTGCATTAGGAGGAGTGTTTTTCACGGAAGAAAAGGCAGACCCAAGGTTGGTAATAATATCCTCAATTTTATCAATTCTTGTGGAATCTTGATCTATCTTTTCATTAACCATAGGTCCCTTTTCTTTAAAAAATTTAAGAGCAACTCCTACCTTAGATTCGTATTGGGTAATTTGGTTATGGATCTTTCTATCCAAATTTTTAGTTAACTCTGTGATGGCAACTTTATTTTCAATAATTTCAAGCCGTTGCATCACATGTTCCAAAGTTAAAATAGTTCCATTAACCAAAAGAGGTGGTGGGCCAAACAAATCTATCATAGCACTATAAGAATCAAAAGTATGGCTAATGGTATCAAGAATACATCTATTCCAAGGAGTGATGCCTACATAAAATTGCGAACAAGAATGGAAGTAGATTTCTTCCTAGTAGATCTATTTTGTGCATTGCAAATTCTGTAGCACGCATCTTTTAGATTTTCTCCCTCCCTTTGCTTAAAATTAAGAACTTCATTCTCGGGAGACAAAGGAGCGGATAAAGGACTAGCCATAATGACAAAGCAAGCAGAAAAGAGGTGAACGGAAAGAGAGGGCGAAAGGAAAAGAGGGCGAATAAAATGGCAAGGGTGAAGTGGGGGAGAGTAAAACGAGAGGCAAATGGCAAATAATGTAATGCGAAGGATAAGAGTTGTGATGGGTACTTGGTATGTCTTGACTTGGCGTAGATCTCCCTGGCAACGGCGCCAGAAATCCTTCTTGCTACCTCTTGAGCATTGTGTTGGTTTTCCCTTGAAGAGGAAAGGGTGGTGCAGTAAAGCAGCGTAGTATTTCCCTCAGTTTTTGAGAACCAAGGAATCAATCCAGTAGGAGACGATGCACGAGTCACCTCGTACCTACACAAACAAATAAGAACCTCGCAACCAACGCGATAAAGGGGTTGTCAATCCCTTCATGACCACTTGTAGAGTGAGATCTGATAGAGATGATAATAATAAGATAAATATTTTTGGTATTTTTATGATATAGATTGAAAGTAAATATTGCAAAATAAAATAGATTGGAAACTTGTATGATGGAAAATAGACCCGGGGGCCATAGGTTTCACTAGTGGCTTCTCTCAAGATAGCATAAGTATTACGGTGGGTGAACAAATTACTGTCGAGCAATTGATAGAAAAGCAAATAATTATGAGAATATCTAGGCATGATCATCTATATAGGCATCACGTCCGTGACAAGTAGACCGAAACGATTCTGCATCTACTACTATTACTCCACACATCGACCGCTATCCAGCATGCATCTAAAGTATTAAGTTCATAAGAGCAGAGTAACACCTTAAGCAAGATGACATGATGTAGAGGGATAAACTCGTGCAATATGATGTAAACCCCATCTTTTTATCCTTGATGGCAACAATACAATACGTGTCATTTCCCTTTCTGTCATTGGGATCGAGCACCGCAAGATTGAACCCAAAGCTAAGCACTTCTCCCATTGCAAGAAAGATCAATCTAGTAGGTCAAACCAAACTGATAATTCAAAGAGACTTGCAAAGATAAACCAATCATACATAAAATAATTCAGAGAAGATTCAAATATTTTTCATAGATAAACTTGATCATAAACCCTCAATTCATCGGATCTCGACAAACACACCGTAAAAGAAGATTACATCGAATAGATCTCCAAGAGAATCAAGGAGAACTTTGTATTGAGATCCAAAGAGAGAGAAGAAGCCATCTAGCTACTAGCTATGGACTCGAAGGTCTGAGGTAAACTACTCACACATCATCGGAGGTGCCATGGAGTTGATGTAGAGGCCCTCCGTGATCAAAGCCCCCTCCGGCGGAGCTCCGGAAAAGGCCCCAAGATGGGATCTCTTGGGTATAGAGGGTTCCGGCGGTGGAAATAGTGTTTCGTGGTGCTCTTGGATGTTTGCGGGGTATATGGATATATATAGGAGGAAGAAGTAGGCCGGTGGAGCAACGAGGGGCCCACGAGGGGGGAGGGCGCGCCCCTTGCCTCGTGGCCGCCTCGTTGATTGCTTGACGTCCACTCCAAGTCCTCTGGATCACGTTTGTTCCAAAAATCACGTTCCCGAAGGTTTCATTCCGTTTGGACTCCGTTTGATATTCCTTTTCTACGAAACACTGAAATAGGCAAAAAACAACAATTTGGGCTGAGCCTCCGGTTAATAGGTTAGTCCCAAAAATAATATAAAAGTGTAAAATAAAGCCCATTAACATCCAAAACAGATAATATAATAGCATGGAATAATAAAAAATATAGATACGTTGGAGATGTATCAGCCCCCCAGGACGTGATTTTTCCACCGGTGCCTAAAACCCCCCAATATGCCGAATTGCGCCGGTTCGGCCCATTTTTTGGCCCGACGATCCCAAGCTGAACCCAGCAGACTGGGGGCGCTTGGGGGATCCGGCGGAAGGAAAAGTGGCACGTGGGCCACCACTGTTAGGCGAAAAACAACTTTTCCCCACCCACATTCGCCCCCGCGCGTTGTAGGACGACACTTTCCCTTTCGCCGCTGTGCCGATCCCGGCGTCGCCCTCCTTCCCTCGACCGCTGGTTTGCTGCTAGAAAGGCCATTTCCCCACCGGAAAGAGAGGGTTTTGATGCGGCAACCTCCATCCTGCTCCTTTACAGCGCTTTGGCCACGCAGGCGAGGGATACCGGCGGATGCGCACCTACCATGCTCGTCTTGTGTTTGGCTATGGACTCCGACGACGAGGAGGCATTCGCGGCGCTGTTGGAGGACAAAGCCAAGGCCGACACCTAGGATGAAGAGCACCTCACGGTCCTCGCCACTCTAGCCAGCCTGTCGCGAGCAATGCAAAGCCACGACAAGGTGGCTCGGTGCCAGGACGCCATAAGAGCAAGAAGAGGCATCGACTGAAGGGATACTGCTTGCTCTACACCGACTACTTTGTCGATGCTCTACTGCACGGCGAGAAAGTATTTCAGCGCCATTGTCGGATGAGCCGAAAGCTCTTCCTCAGGATTGTGAATTCCATCCTGGAGTTTGACAACTACTTCATTTGCAAGATGGATTGCACCGGCACACTTGGATTCACCTCACTCCAGAAGTGCACGATAGCTATGAGGATGCTTGCATACAGAGCTCCCGGTGATATACTCGAAGACTATGGATGCATGGTCGAGTCCACCACCATTGAGTGTTTGTACAAGTTCTGCAGGGCAGTGGTGACCGTGTTTGGACCACAATACTTGCGATTGCCCAATGCTAAAGACACTGCTCGGATTCTAGCACAGAATGTAGCAAGAGGATTTCCTGGGATGCTTTGGAAGCATCGACGGCATGCATTGGGCATGGAAAAATTGTCCATTTGCTTGGCAGGGGATGTACAAAGGCGCCAAAGGAGCTTGCAGTGTGGTACTTGAGGCGGTGGCCACACATGACCTCTTGATTTGGCACTCCTTCTTTGGTACGCCAGGAACTCACAATGACATCAACGTACTGCAGCGCTCAAATGTCTTTGGCAAGCTTATTGAAGGTCATGCTCCTCCGGTGAACTTCGAGGTCAATGGGTGCCACTACAACAAGGGATAAAACCTAGCAGATGGCATTGATGTCACTTGAAGCTACGTCGGTATTTCCCTAAAGAGGAAAGGATGATGCAGCACATCGGCGGTAGGTATTTCCCTCAGATATGAAACCAAGGTTATCGAACCAGTAGGAGAACCAAGCAACACAATGTAAACAGCACCTGCACACAAATAACAACTACTCTCAACCCGATGTGTAAAAGGGGTTGTTAATCCCTTTCGGGTAGCGGCGCCCCAAGATGGGCAAACGGACATGAGAGAGTTGTAAATATTGATAGATCAAATGCCAAATAAAATAAATTGCAGCAAGATATTTTTGTATTTTTGGATTTAATAGATCTGAAAATAAAAGGCAAATAAAATAGATCGTGAACGCAAATAATATGAGAAAGAGACCCCGGGGCCATAGGTTTCACTTGTGGCTTCTCCCGAGAAAAATAGCAAACGGTGGGTAAACAAATTACTGTTGGGCAATTGATAGAACTTAAAATACTCACGACGATATCCGGGCAATGATCATTACATAGGCATCACGTCCAAGATTAGTAGACCGACTCCTGCCTGCATCTACTACTATTACTCCACACATCGACTGCTATCCACCATGCATCTAGTGTATTAAGTTCATGGAGAAACGGAGTAATGCAATAAGAACGATGACATGATGTAGACAAGATCTATCTATGTAGAGATAGACCACATCGTTTTATCCTTAGTAGCAACGATACATACGTGTCGGTTCCCCTTCTGTCACTAGGATCAAGCATCGTAAGATCGAACCCACTACAAAGCACCTCTTTCCATTGCAAGATAAATAGATCAAGTTGGCAAAACAAAACGCAAATATCGGAGAAGAAATAAGAGGCTATAAGAAATCATGCATAAAAGATATCAAATAAACTCAAATACTTCCATGGATATAAAAAGATAGATCTGATCATAAACTCAAAGTTCATATGATCCCAACAAACATATCGCAAAAGAGTTACATCATATGGATCTCCAAGAGACCATTGTATTGAGAATCAAACGAGAGAGAGGAAGCCATCTAGCTACTAACTACGGACCCGAAGGTCTACAAAGAACTACTCACGCATCATCAGAGAGGCACCAATGGAGGTGGTGAACCCCATCCGTGATGGTGTCTAGATTGGATCTGGTGGTTCTGGACTCTACGGTGGCTGGAATTGATTTTCGTCGACTCCCCTAGGGTTTCTAGAATATTGAGGTATTTATAAAGCAAAGAGGTGGTCCGGGGGCACTCGAGGTGGGCACAACCCACCAGGGCCCGCCTGGGCCTCCTGGCGGGCCCTGGTGGGTTGTGCTCTCCTCGGAGCACCCCAGACATAGCCTTGGCCCATTAGGTGTCTTCTAGTCCATAAAAAACCTCTCTAAAGTTTCGTGGCATTTGGACTCCGTTTGGTATTGAATTTGTACAATGTAAAAAACATACAAAAAACAACAGCTGACACTGGGCACTATGTCAATAGGTTAGTACCAAAAAATGATATAAAATGACTATAAAATGATTATAAAACATCCAAGATTCATAATATAGCAGCATGGAACAATCAAAAATTATAGATACATTGGAGACGTATCAGCATCCCCAAGCTTAAATCCTACTCGTCCTCGAGTAGGTAAGTGATAAAAACAGAATTTTTGATTTGGAATGCTGCCTATCATGTCATATCATATTCTTATCTTCATAGCATGGACATTTGGACTTTTATAATGTTCAAAGCAATAGTCTAGTTTTGACATGATAAGTTAAATACTCAAGCATATAAACAAGCAACCATGTCTTCCAAAATACCAACGCTAAAATAAGCTATCCCTAGCCCATCATGCTTGTCGGTGTCAAAACCGGCGGATCTCAGGTAGGGGGTCCCGAACTGTGCGTCTAAGGCGGATGGTAACAGGAGGCAGGGGACACGATGTTTACCCAGGTTCGGGCCCTCTTGATGGAGGTAATACCCTATGTCCTGCTTGATTGTTCTTGATGATATGAGTATTACAAGAGTTGATCTACCACGAGATCGTAGAGGCTAAACCCTAGAAGCTATCCTATGGTATGATTGTATGTTGTCCTACGGACTAAACCCTCCAGTTTATATAGACACCGGAGGGGGCTAGGGTTACACAAGGTCGGTTACAAGGGAGGAGATTTACATATCCATATTGCCTAGCTTTCCTTCCACGCCAAGGAGAGTCCCATCCGGACACGGGACGAAGTCTTCAATCTTGTATCTTCATAGTCCAACAATCCGGCCAAAGGATATATTCTGGCTGTCCGGAGACCCCCTAATCCAGGACTCCCTCAATGCTAATCATTGATCCATTCATGAAACACACTCGCATATTAACTACACTCAATGCTCAAGTACGATCATAGTGTCTCCTAGTTTGTGCTTTTGTAAGAGAAGATGGAGACTCAAATTCATCTTTTTGCATAAAGTAAAAGAAAGGCCCTTCGTAGAGGGAACTAGGGATTTGTAGAGGTGCCAGAGATCAAAGCGAAAAACTTAGAGATAAAAACATTTTGGGAGGTGTATCCATCCCACCAACGAAAACGACTTAAAGTTCCCAACACTTTTCATGCTAGATATATCATAGGCGGTTCCCAAACAGAAAATAAAGCTTATTCCTTTTTCCACCATACTTTCACTTTCCATGGAAAACCGTATCCATGGGTGCCTTCCATACCAACACTTTCCAAGGAATTTATTATTTGACAACATAAAGTAAATTCATTTTTCATTTCGGGACTGGGTATCCCTGATACCTTTGCCTTACTCTCGTGCAATGACAAGTGAATAACCAATCATCGTGAGAATAACACATCTAGCATAGAAAATATTAGCCACCCCTCACCGCTCTGCGAGCGAAACAAGCACACAAAAGAGAAGTTTATTTTGAAAACTAGAGATTGCACATACAAATTTGCTTAGAATGGCAAAAGAATACTGCATATAGGTATATATAGTGGACTCATGTGGCAAAACTGGTTTGAAGGGTTTTGGATGCACAAGTAGTGATCATACTTAGTGCAAAATGAAGGCTTGCAAAAGAGTGAGAAGCGACCAACCACAGAATGAATAATCTCGTAAGCGAGAATTAAGCATAACTAACACCAAATAATGCACCACATGTAGGATATAATTTCATTGCATAATTATTGACTTTCGTGCTTGCATAGGGAATCACAAAACCTTAACACCAATATTCTTACAAAAGCATAATTACTCATCAACATAACTCACATATCACGTCATCATATCTCAAAACTATTACTAAGAATCAAGTTTATTTTGTCCAATGATATTCATGAAAGTTTTTATTATATCCTTCTTGGATATCTACCATTGTGGGACTAATTTTCATATGTTGCTTTTGACAAGCTCAAACAAGTATAAGTGAAGATCATGAGCATAATTTTTTTCTTTCTCTCAAATTAATTTAAGTTAAGCAAGAGAGAATTTCTTGAAAATTTTACTAACTCTCAAATAAATCTAAGTGAAGCAAGAGAGCATTTCTTCAAAAATACTAAAGCATACCGTGCTCAAAAAGATATAAGTGAAGCACTTTGATACGTCCCCAATGTATCTATAATTTTTGATTGTTCCATGCTATTATATTATCCATCTAGGATGTTTTATATGCATTTATATGCTATTTTATATGATTTTTGGGACTAACCTATTAACCTAGAGCCCAGTGCCAGTTTTTGTTTTTTCCTTGTTTTTGAGTATCGCAGAAAAGGAAAACCAAACGGAGTCCAATTGACCTGAAATTTCACGGAGATTATTTTTGGACTAGAAGAAGCCCACGGAGTATCGGAGATGGGCCAGAAGAGTCCCGAGGCACCCACGAGGGTGGGGGTGCGCCCTACCCCCAGGGCGCGCCCCCTACCTCGTGGCCGCCTCGGGGACCCCCCTGACTTGCTCCCGACTCCAACATCTCTTATATATACCCAAACTTCCAGAAAGAAACCTAGATCGGGAGTTCCGCCGCCGCAAGCCTCTGTAGCCACCGAAAACCAATCTAGACCCGTTCCGGCACCCTGTTAGAGGGGAGAACCCCTCTCCGGTGGCCATCTTCATCATCCTGGCGCTCTCCATGACGAGGAGGGAGTAGTTCACCCTCAGGGATGAGGGTATGTACTAGTAGCTCTGTGTTTGATCTCTCTCTCTCTCTCTCTCGTGTTCTTGATTTGGCACGATCTTGATGTATCGCGAGCTTTGCTATTATAGTTGGATCTTATGATGTTTCTCCCCCTCTACTCTCTTGTAATGGATTGAGTTTTCCCTTTGAAGTTATCTTATCGGATTGAGTCTTTAAGTATTTGAGAACACTTGATGTATGTCTTGCATGTGCTTATCTGTGGTGACAATGGGATATTCACGTGATCGACTTGATGTATGTTTTGGTGATCAACTTGCGGGTTCCAAGACCTCGTGAACTTATGCATAGGGGTTGGCACACATTTTCTGCTGGACTCTCCCGTAGAAACTTTGGGGCACTCTTTGAAGTTATTTGTGTTGGTTGAATAGATGAATCTGAGATTGTGTGATGCATATCATATAACCATACCCACAGATACTTGAGGTGACATTGGAGTATCTAGGTGACATTAGGGTTTTGGTTGATTTGTGTCTTAAGGTGTTATTCTAGTACAAACTCTAGGATAGATTGAACGGAAAGAATAGCTTCATGTTATTTTACTACGGACTCTTGAATAGATCGACCAGGAAGAATAACTTTGAGGTGGTTTCGTACCCTACAATAATCTCTTCATTTGTTCTCCACTATTAGTGACTTTGGAGTGACTCTTTGTTGCATGTTGAGGGATAGTTATATGATCCAATTATGTTATTATTGTTGAGAGAAATTGCACTAGTGAAAGTATGAACCCTAGGCCTTGTTTCAACGCATTGCAACACCGTTTTCGCTCACTTTTATCATTAGTTACCTTGCTGTTTTTATATTTTCAGATTACAAAAACCTATATCTACCATCCATATTGCACTTGTATCACCATCTCTTTGCCGAACTAGTGCATGTATACAATTTACCATTGTATTGGGTGTGTTGGGGACACAAGAGACTCTTTGTTGTTTGGTTGCAGGGTTGCTTGAGAGAGACCATCTTCATCCTACGCCCCCACGGATTGATAAACCTTAGGTCATCCACGTGAGGGAAATTTGCTACAGTCCTACAAACCTCCGCACTTGGAGGCCCAACAACGTCTACAAGAAGAAGGTTGTGTAGTAGACATCACACTACAGCAAGTCCATAGCTCATAAAAATTTAAGTGAAGCATAGAGAGCAATTCTAACAAGTCATGACATAATTTTGGCTCTCTCAAATAGGTGTGTCCAGCAAGGAATCAAGACTTAAAACACAAAATACAGCAAGCAAAGACTCATATCATACAAGATGCTCCAAGCAAAACACATAGTACGTGACAAATTAAAATATAGTATCGAGTAAAATACCGATGGTCATTAGAAGAAAGAGGGGATGCCACTCGGGCATCCCCAAGCTTAGTTGCTTGCTCTCTTTTGGATAACAGCTTGGGATGCCGGGGCATCCCCAAGCTTAGGCTCTTCTTACTCCTTATTCCTTCATCCATCGTAAGATAACCCAAAACTTGAAAACTGCAATCACACAAAACTCAACAAAACCTTCATGAGATCCATTAATATAAGAAAATAAATCACTACTATAAGTGTTGTATAAAACCAATTCATATTTTGTTCTTGCATTATATCTACTTTATTTCAAATTTTCTATGGAAAAAACCCATCAAAGAAAATCATAGAGCCATCAAAACAAGCACACAACGCAAAGAAAATAGAATCTGTCAAAAACAGAACAGTCTCAAGTAATCTAGGTATTTCGAATACTTTTGTAACTCCAAAAATTCTGAAAAATTAGGATGGTCTGAGTAATTTTTATATTGATCTACTGTAAAAGGAATGTTTATTTTATCGTTCTCTGGTTAAACATTAGAATTATTTTCGTGAGCGCAAAAGTTTCTACTTTTGTTTTCAGCAAGATGAAACAACTATCACCCAAGAAGATCCTAAAGGCTTTACTTGGCACAGACACTAATTAAAACATAAAAAAACACAATCATAACAGCAACATAATTGTGCTAACACTAAAAAACAAGAAGCAAAAAGAAAAAATAAATTTTATTTATTGGGTTGCCTCCCAACAAGTGCTATAGTTTTATGCCCTTAGCTAGGCATAAAGCAAGGATCTAAGTTTTGTCATCTTTGTTCAACTCTTCAGTCAAACACTTATAATTCTTCAAGGATTTAGCATAAAGATTTTCCATGACAATACTTCTAGGAACAATTTTGAAGAATTCATTTTTGCCCAAGGGATCTCTTATAACTTCAACAAAATCCGGGTGGATACTAATCATCTTAAGATCCCCTTTACTAGAAGTTGCACCCTTGGTCTGGGTAACTTGGGTAGTCTTTCCAATTTTTACGGGAGTTTTTTCAATAGTTTTAGCTGAAGCAAAAGCCGTGCTAAAATTACTAAAGATTTCTTCTAGTTTATCAATCCAAGACGGACTTTCTTCCATTCTTTCATGAATTACGGTTCCCTTTTCTTTTAACAACTTGAAAACTTCTCCCGCTTTTGACCCAATTTTAGTGGAAAAATTATGCATCTTTTTATCCAAGTTTTCAATATGCTCTTCAGTAATCATTTTCTTTTCAATAGCATCTAATCTTTCCATAACATGCTCAAGAGTCAAAGTTGTTTCATTAATCATAAGAGATGGTGATCCCACTAAATTTCCCAAAGCATTGAAAGCATCAAGAGAGGGACACATCAAGAAATTTCCATCGGTAATCGTATCAAGGACGAATCTATACCAAGAGGTGATGCCCACATAAAAGCAACGAAGAAGAACAATGGTAGATTGCTTACAGATAGATCTATTATGAGCATTGCAAATTCTATACCAAGCATCTTTTAAATTTTCTCATCCCCTTTGTTTAAAGTTGAGAACCTTGTTCTCGGGAGTGCACACAATAGAGATAGAACTATCCATGATGATAACAATGGTAAACAAGATTGCACACAAAAACATATCCGGCAAAAAAACGGTGAACGAAAAAGAGGGGCGAATAAAACGACAAATTTTTGTGAAGTGGGGGAGAGGAAAACGAGAGGCAAATGGCAAATAATGTAAATTACGAGGAGATCAGATTTGTGATTAGGAACCTGGTATATGTTGAAGATCCTCCCCGGCAAAGGCGCCAGAAATTGGCACGTGGCTGGGAGACTATCTTGACTTGATCCTCCCCGACAATGGCGCCAGGCACATGGTCGGGAGATTATCTTGACTTGATCCTCCCCGGCAACGATGCCAGAAGTTCCTTTTGATGTCGCTTGAAGCTACGTCGGTATTTCCCCAGAGAGGAAGGGATGATGCAGCACAGCGGCGGTAGGTATTTCCCTTAGATATGAAACCAAGGTTATCGAACCAGTAGGAGAACCAAGCAACACAAAGTAAACAACACCTGCACAGAAATAACAGCTACTCGCAACCCGACGTGTAAAAGGGGTTGTCAATCCCTTTCGGGTAGCGGCGCCCCAAGATGGGCAAACGAACGTGAGAGAGTTGTAAATATTGATAGATCGAATGCCAAATGAAATAAATCGCAGCAAGGTATTTTTTGGATTTAATAGAAATGAAAATAAAAGGCAAATAAAATAGATCATGAAGGCAAATAATATGAGAAAGAGACCCGGGGGCCGTAGGTTTCTGATACATCTCCGTCGTATCTACTTTTCCAAACACTTTTGCCCTTGTTTTGGACTCTAACTTGTATGATTTGAATGGAACTAACCCGGACTGGCGCTGTTTTCAGCAGAATTACCATGGTGTTGTTTTATGTGCAGAAAACAAATATTCTCGGAATGACCTGAAACTCCACGGAACATCTTAGAAAAAACAATAAAAAATCCTCGCCAAAAATGAAGACCAGGGGGCCCACACCCTTCTCACGAGGGTGGGGGGCGCCCCCCCCCTAAGGCGTGCCCCCTACCTCGTGGGCCCCCTGGAAACCCTCTGACGCCAACTCCAACTCTATATATTTGCTTTCGGAGAGAAAAAATAAAAGGAGAAGAAATCATCATGTTTTACGATCCGGAGCTGCCACCAAGCCCTAAAACCTCTCGGGAGGGCTGATCTGGAGTCCGTTCGGAGCTCCGAAGAGGGGGATTCGCCGCTGTCGTCGTCATCAACCATCCTCCATCACCAATTTCATGATGCTCACCGCCGTGCGTGAGTAATTCCATCGTAGGCTTGCTGGACGGTGATGGGTTGGATGAGATTTATCATGTAATCGAGTTAGTTTTGTTAGGGTTTGATCCCTAGTATCCATTATGTTCTGAGATTGATGTTGCTATGACTTTGCTATGCTTAATGCTTGTCACTAGGGCCCGAGTGCCATGATTTCAGATCTGAACCTATTATGTTTTCATGAATATATGTGAGTTCTTGATCCTATCTTGCAAGTCTATAGTCACATACTATGTGTTATGATCCGGCAACCCCGAAGTGACAATAATCGGGACCACTCCCGGTGATGACCATAGTTTGAGGAGTTCATGTATTCACTATGTGCTAATGCTTTGTTCGGGTTCTTTATTAAAAGGAGGCCTTAATATCCCTTAGTTTCCAATAGGACCCCGCTGCCACGGGAGGGTAGGACAAAAGATGGCATGCAAGTTCTTTTCCATAAGCACGTATGACTATATACGGAATAAATGCCTACATTACATTGATGAATTGGAGCTAGTTCTGTGTCACCCTATGTTATGACTGTTACATGATGAACCGCATCCGGCATAATTATCCATCACTGATCTGGTGCCTACGAGTTTTCCATATACTGGTTTACGCTTATTTCCTTTCCCGCTGCTACTGTTATAATCACTACAAAATACCAAAAACATTACTTTTGCTATCTTTACTTTTGTTGCCGCTACCACCACTATCATATTACTTTGCTACTAAACACTTTGCTGCAGATACTAAGTTTCCAGGTGTGGTTGAATTGATAACTCAGCTGCTAATACTTGAGAATTTTCTTTGGCTCCCCTTGTGTCGAATCAATAAATTTGGGTTGAATACTCTACCCTTGAAAGCTGTTGCGATCCCCTATACTTGTGGGTTGTCAAGACTAATTTCTGGCGCCGTTGCCGGGGAGCATAGCTCTATTCTTTGAGTCACTTGGGATTTATATCTGCTGGACACTATGATGAACTTGAGAGATCCAAAAACCAAGATCTATCCCTCAACTATGAGGGGAGGTAAGGAACTGCCATCTAGCTCTGGACTTGATTCACCTTCTGTTATGAGTAAGTTTGTGACACCTACACCTACTTCTGCTATTCGTTCTGATATGTCGCATGTTATTGATGATGCCACTTCTGCTATGCATGATACTTATGATGAAACTGCTTCTATGCCTGATACTACTGTGCCCCTTAGTGAGTTTCTTGATGAAAAAATTGCTAGGGCTAGAGAAAAAGAAATTATTGAATCTGAATACGATGGTGATAGTGATGATGAAAATATGCCAGTTATTCCTGAGGGCTATCTTTTTGATATGAAATCCTCTGCCGCTATTTTTGCTTGCAAAGATAGATATGAGCTTAAGAGGTTATTAATTAAATGGAACAAAGAATCACTTAGAGATAAAATGAGACCCGACCCTGCTTTTGCTACTTCACCTATATGTGTTCCTGATAAGGATTATGAATTCTCTGTTGATCCTGATATAATTACTTTGGTTGAATCTGATCCGTTTTATGGCTATGAATCTGAAACTGTTGTGGCACATCTTACTAAGTTAAATGATATAGCTGCCCTGTTCACTAATGATGAGAGATCACGTTACCTTTATATACTTAAAATATTTCCGTTCTCATTAAAGGGTGATGCTAAGATATGGTTTAATTCTCTTGATCCTGGTTGTGTGCGTAGTCCCGAGGATATGATTTATTACTTCTTTGCTAAATATTTCCCTGCTCATAAGAAACAAGCTGCTTTGAGGGAAATATACAACTTCATGCAAATTAAAGAAGAGAGTCTCCCACAAGCTTGGGGGAGGCTTCTCAAGTTACTTAATGCTTTGCTTGATCATCCTCTTAAGAAACCTAAAATACTTGATATCTTTTATAATGGACTAACCGATGCTTCCAGAGATTACCTGGATAGTTGTGCTGGTTCTCTTTTCAAGGAAAGAACATCGGATGAAGCTGAAATACTATTGAATAATATGTTGACAAATGAAAATAATTGGGCACCTCCTGAGCTAGCTCCGGAGCCATCTCCTGCTCCAATTACTAAGCCTATTCCTAAACCAACTCTAAAGAAGAGAGGTGTTCTATTTCTCAGTCCCGAAGATATGCAAGAGGCAAAGAAATCTATGAAAGAAAAAGGTATTAAAGCTGAAGACATTAAGAATTTACCTCCTGTTGGGAATATTACTATTGGGCGTAAACCGGTCTATGTGGGCCGGATTAACTTCATCAGTAACTCAAGAGTGTTAAAGCCCAAGAAGATAGATGAGGGCCTGAGGCCCATAGTCGGTTTAAGACTTGTAGCCGTAAACCGACATCTGTATGTAAAATTGTATTGTAAGATAGGAATAAGGAGAGACCAACCCGGATACGAATATGAACCGGTGTTAGGACTCTGTGAACCGATGGGCGTCACCCGTATATATAAGGGGACGACCCGGCGGTGGTTTAGAAGGACAGAAAACAGCTCGAGACTTAGGCGAAGCTTGTTTTCTCCCTAGTCATCGAAACCTCATCAATCCCATCACAACTAGACGTAGGCTTTTACCTTCATCGAAGGGGCCGAACTAGTATAAACCCTCTTGCTTCCCTGTGTCCGCTTTAACCCCTTCGAGCTAATCCGTTGCGATGGCCTCACGACTAAGTCCTTTCTCTAGGACGTCTGCCGTGACAAAACCACGACAGTTGGGGCCCACCGTGGGGCTATCGCACGATGGTTTCAAGTTCTTGGAGGGCCGCTTTGAAAGACTCGAGGGCTACGCTGTGGGCCGGATGACTAAGAGTCGTCGCGGCAAGCTCTACATCGACGACGCAGGATGGGGCCCTGAGGCCGGCTCAGTTGAGTATGGGTACCGGGTCCCCTTTGGTGGCATACACGTTTTCATCGGCAAGATCGGTGAACCGGGCCCTGAGCCGGACATCTGCACCGACCCCGTCGAAACGGCTCAGCGTGCGCGATCCGCCCGGGTTAAACCGGCCATGAAGCGTGCCTTCGTGGGAGTCATCCATGGAGGAACTTATGAGGATGGATCGGAATCTCGCGGCGAGACCGTCGTTTATTCCGGCGATGAGTCATCAACCAGAGAAACTGAATCTCTATATCAGCTACAAGATGGCCGGAATGGGGGCTGTTCCAATGGCGACAGTATTCCGGACCCCTCTGATCTACCCAACCGAGTTGGAATATTCATGGCCGGCACACAAGCAGCGCTTCATTCTTTGACCGCTGCGCCAATAACCTCCGGTTCAGTAGCAGCGACGGCTACCGGGGCAGGAGGCTCTGTACGCCCGCCGGCTCAAGTTCTATCAGATCTATTTGATGCACTGGCTGTTCTTATGGCAGAAGCTAACCCGGCGGATCAGGACGTCCACAACGTGGAGATTGCAAAGGTGAGGGAACAGATCACCCAGGCCAAGGCGGACCTGGTAGCTGAGAATGCCAGGATGACCGCAGAGCGGGCCGCCTTAGACGCACAAGCCTACAGGCTCATGTTGGACCAGAACGCGTCGCATGAAGTCATGAAGAGGAAGTACCGATCCCGTTTGCCTTCGGTTTTCGAGGCCAGAGTCCTTTTCAACACCCCAGGAGCAGGAACTAGTAATCCGCTGGAGGTAAACCGGGCGGAAGCTCCTGGGACCGGCGCGCCGGTTCAGCCCCATCTGATGGATCTCCCTCGTCAAAACACTGTTATACCTCAGGCTGTTTCAACACCTCCGGGTCACTACTCCAACCTGATGGACAATCTCGTTGCCGCTGCTGCACGGCTGGAGGCCATTCCAATTGAAGGTGACTCGCCGCAGGCGGTAGAGACACGACGGGTCAAGGAGCTTCTTAGGACAGCTTTGGTCCAACAGGAAGCATACTCGTACAGCCACGACCGGATCCACTCGACGCCTCGCCCAAGCCGGAGCTATAGCAGGCATATGGATGAACCGGCAGTGTCAAGTAATGAACGACGTGGAGCACCCCGCGGCAACAACCCGGCGGGTGGTGCTGATAACACTCAGGAAGTGGTGGACCAGGCCCGAGCGCGCAGGGAGGCCGAGTTAGCCGCACAGTATCAGGCTCGGCAGCTTACGCTGGTTTGTCCAACTATCTCGGTCGAACCTGGTGTTACTTCTAGTTCTTTGGGGGTGCCTTGCCTTGTCCCCGCTTTACGCAATGTGCGCCCGCCCAAGGATTTCAAAGGCCCGCGCAAGGTACCAAATTACACGGCGGATCAACCTCCAGAGACATGGGTGGAGAGCTATGAGATGGCCATGGAGATGCTTGATGTGGATGATGCGGCATGTGCGAAATAATTCACCATGATGCTCGAAGGAACGGCCCGTACTTGGCTAAAAAGCTTACCGGCCAATTCTATCAGTTCATGGGCCCAATTACGAGCCCGGTTTATCAGTAATTTCAAGGATACATGTAAGAAGCCTATGTCGATAGTGGACTTAGCTGCCTGCGTCCAGGAGGAAGGAGAATCGACGACTCATTGGGTGCGCCGGGTCTCACAAGTGTTGCATTCATCAGACCGCATCAACGCTGACACTGCAGTCATAACCCTAGAAGGCAACTACCGGTTTGGGCCCCTAAAGCTGAAGTTGGGACGGATGAAGCACCATTGCACTGACATGGGGACCCTCATGGCTGCTTTGGTAAAGTATGCTGATTCTGATAGTACCAAGGATCTCGAATCTGATGATGACAAGGCAGGGAAGGGAAAGAGGAACAGCAACTCCAAAGGTCAGCAGCATCACTCGGCAGGCAATGGTAGCGGAGGCAAGCGTAAAGCGGATGGTAACATGGACTTTGTGGCTAATACCAACGCGCAGGACAAGGGCCAGCGACGCAAGGGTAAACCGCCAAATTGCAGTGGGGCACCCAACCCTAACCCGGACCGCCTAAATTATCTACTGAACCAGCCCTGTCCAAGACATGGGACGAAGGAGGTGGCAGCAAACCACCTTTGGAAGGATTACTACATTATGCAAGAGTTCAAGAATTCTAATGCTTTCCGGTATGATCCCGGCTCCGGCGGTGGCTCAGGATCTGGGCCGGGATACGGTGGAGGAAATTCCGTTTCAGGATTTAACGGTAATCCGGGCGGACATAACAATCAAAATAATCAGAACAACCAGGGTGGTTACAACCAGCAGCAGCAACAGTCGGGTTACCAGAGCAACCCAAACCAGTTGAATAGTGGGCAGTACAATGTCTTCACCACTAGCTTGGACAAGCGAGACCGGAAGGTTCAGAGGCAGGCAGTCAACTCTGTTGAACCGGCTGTGCCTCGTTATCTATGCTGGTCTGAACAGCCAATCATATGGAGCAGAGAGGATCACCCTCCCCAGGTTGATAATCCGGGTCAGTTGGCTCTGGTGGTGGCGCCTCAGGTGGGAGGTTACAAGTTCACCAAGGTGCTCATGGATGGAGGGAGCAGCATTAATATCTTGTACTATGAGACCTTCCATCGTATGGGACTAACAGATAAAATCTCAAACAGTCCAATACGGTGTTCCACAGTGTGGTACCTGGCAAGTCAGCATATCCTATTGGTAAGATAGCTCTGGAAGTGGCCTTTGGAGATGATCATGATTCCAGGTCGGAAACATTGACGTTTGAAGTGGTGAAAATCCAAAGTCCATATCACGCCCTGTTTGGGCGACCGGCCTACGCCAAGTTTATGGCACAACCCTATTATGTGTATTTGCAGCTCAAGATGCCGGGTCACAAGGGGACAATAACGGTTCACGGAAGCCATAAAATCGCTTTGGAGTGCGAGGAAGGAGATGCGGCCTACGCAGAGTCGGTTTGTGCCACCAAGGAGCTGAAGTATTATAAGGACAATGTTGATCCGGCGGACATAACTCCATTAAAGAAGCCAACTACGGAGCATGATCCAGCCCTAAAGTTCAAATCGGCAGCTGAAACTAAGCTTGTTGACTTCGTACCTGGCGATTCATCCAAGCAGTTCAGCATCAGTGCCAACTTGGATCCGAAATAGGAAAGCACGCTCATCGAGTTCATCCGTGAGAATCGGGACATTTTTGCATGGAAGCCCTCTGACATGCCAGGTGTACCGAGGCAACTCGCTGAGCACACCCTTAATGTGGATCCTAAATACAAACCGGTGAAACAATTCCTCCGCCGGTTTAGCGAAGAAAGACGCAAGGCGATTGGAGAAGAGGTAGCCAGGCTCTTAGCAGCTGGCTTTATTATTGAAGTTTTCCACCCTGAGTGGCTTGCCAATCCGGTGCCGGTCCTTAAGAAAAACGGCACCTGGCGCATGTGTGTGGATTACACAGATCTTAATAAGGCTTGTCCAGCAGATCCTTTTGCCCTCCCCCATATTGATCAAATTATTGATGCTATGGCGGGTTGTGAGCGTTTGAGTTTTTTGGATGCATATTCTGGCTATCATCAGATCAAAATGGCAGTTAAGGACCAGGAGAAGACGGCATTCATAACTCCCTTTGGAGCCTTCTACTATGTGTCTATGCCCTTTGGGCTCAAGAGTGCCCAGGCAACTTATCAACGGTGTGTACAAAATTGTCTTCACAAGCAGATTGGCCGTAATGTACATGCTTACGTGGATGATATCGTGGTTAAGTCAAGGGAGAAGGAGACTCTGGTTGACGACTTGAAGGAAACCTTTGATAACCTGAGGACATACACGATGATGCTTAATTCGGCCAAGTGTGTCTTTGGTGTACCGGCAGGCAAGTTATTGGGTTTTCTGGTGTCCAACAGGGGAATCGAGGCTAATCCGGAGAAGATCACAGCCATCACCTCCCTGGCTAAACCGAAGTGTATCAATGATGTTCAACGCCTGGCAGGCCGGATTGCCGCGTTAAGCCGGTTTATCAGCCGCCTTGGTGAGAAGGCAATCCCTTTGTATCAGATGTTGAAGAAGACGGATCAATTTGTCTGGAGTTCTGCTGCTAATAAAGCATTTGAGGACTTAAAGCGGCAATTGGCCAATCCGCCTGTGCTCGCCGCTCCCATTGACAAGGAGCCGTTGCTGCTATATGTTGCTGCCAATGCTCGTGCGGTCAGTGTGGCTATTGTGGTGGAGCGAAAAGAGGCAGGCAAGGAGCATCCGGTTCAACGTCCGGTCTATTATATCAGTGAGGTACTCATTGAGTCCAAGCAAAGGTATCCGCATTGGAAGAAGCTAGTATATGGAGTTTTTATGGCAAGCCGGAAGCTTAAGCAATACTTCCAAGGGCACCCCATTACGGTGGTCAGTTCTGCTCCCTTGGGGGATATCATCCAGAACCGGGAAGCGACTGGCCGGATTGCCAAGTGGGCTATAGAGCTTGGGCCGCACGGGTTGAAGTATGTGCCTCAGATGACGGTTAAGTCTCAAGCACTTGTTGATTTCATCAATGATTGGACGGAACTACAAGCACCTGAAGAAAAGCCAGATCACACATATTGGACCATCCATTTTGATGGATCCAGGCAATTGGAAGGCTCGGGGGCTGGAGTCGTATTAACTTCCCCACGAGGTGATAAGTTTCGTTACGTTCTCCGCTTAATGTTCCCTTGTACTAACAATGCAGCTGAGTATGAAGCCCTGCTCCATGGTCTCCAGATGGCTAAGGAGATGAATCTAAGTCGAGTTAAGTGCTTCAGTGACTCGGACCTCGTGGCTCAACAAGTGTCTGGCACTTGGGATTCCAAGGACCCACTCATGGCAGCATATCATCGTGAGGTGGATATTGTTGCAGGTCACTTTAAAGGCTATCAGGTGGACCACGTGGACCGACGGAAGAATGAAGCGGCGGACGCTTTAAGCCGGCTGGGCTCTCAGCGCAAACCGGTCCCGCCCAATGTTTTTCTAGATGTGCTGCACAACCCGTCGGTCAAGCTCCCTGGTGAAGCGGATTTGGCTATTCTTGATCGGAGGCTCAATTGGTGGCAGCTCTTCATGTCATTCTGGATTGGACGCTTCCTTACCTGGAGTACATGAACCGGGGCGAGTTACCAGAGGATGAGACTCTGGCCCGACAGATAATCCGGCGGTCCAAGTCCATGACTATTGTCAATGGCGAGTTGCATCATTGTAGTGTATCAGGGGCATTTCAATGTTGTGTGTCTCCTGAAGAAGGCTGTGAAATTTTGCGTGAGATCCACGAAGGAGATTGTGGTCACCACGCCGGTTCAAAATCTTTGGTGGCTAAAACGTTCCGCCATGGCTTCTATTGGTTAACTGCTCATGCTGATGCGGAGGATCTGGTCAAACAATGTGACGGTTGCCAAAAGTTTTCAAGACGTGCTCATGTGCCGGCTCAAGAATTGAGAATGATTCCAATTACTTGGCCGTTTGCGACTTGGGGGCTGGATATGGTTGGTCCTTTCAAAAGGTCCAAAGATAAGAAGACCCACCTCCTGGTGACGGTTGACAAGTTTACAAAGTGGGTGGAGGCAGAACCTGTTAGCAAGTGTGATGTGGCCACGGTGGTTCAGTTCATCAAAAAAGTGATTTTCCGGTTTGGCTTCCCACACAGTATCATCACAGATAATGGTACCAATTTGTCCAAGGGTGCCATGAAGGAGTTCTGTGAACGGGAGCACATCCGGCTTGACGTTTCATCCGTAGCGCACCCACAGTCCAATGGTCAAGCAGAAAGGGCTAATCAAGAGATCTTGAGAGGCATCAAGCCCCGGCTGATGGTTCCTTTGCAGAGAACACCGGGTTGTTGGGTAGAAGAGTTACCATCTGTGTTATGGAGCATCAATACCACACCCAACAGATCAACAGGATACACACCATTCTTCATGGTCTATGGAGCAGAGGCGGTTCTCCCTAGTGATATCCGTCATGATTCACCTCGTGTGGCGGCTTATGTTGAAGCGGACAACGAGACAGCACGACAAGATGCTTTGGACTGGTTGGATGAAGAGCGTGACATAGCAGCTGCTCGCTCGGTGATTTACCAACAGGATCTTCATCGTTATCACAATCGCCGAGTTAGAACCAGAACCTTTCAAGAGGGAGATTTGGTGCTTCAGCTCATCCAAGATCAGACTGATATGCATAAGTTATCCCCACCCTGGGAGGTACCTTTTGTGGTCAGCAAGAATCTGCACAATGGGTCATACTATCTGATCGATATTCGAGAGCATAAAGACTCACGTAGATCAGAGGAGGAGACCAACAGGCCGTGGAACATAGCTCATCTTCGGCCTTACTATACCTGAGCCATTGGCTCTACTTATGTACATATTACGACGATGTATATATTATGATTAATATAATAAACCGGAACCTCAGCTAAAGCGGGGTATCTGTTCTTTTACATCATGTGTGGTTACACGGAGTTGTTCTAAAGCGGCCTCCGGTTTACCCCTTGAGTTAGCTTTTCAAAGCATCATGTAATATCACTTGGGGGTTTGGTCGTATCCGAACCAATGCAACACCTTTTGATAGGCGAAAGCCACCAGATCACTTGGGGACATGGTCAAGTCTGAACCAGTCACGCCTCTTGATCGGCCTAAGGCCACAGAATCACTTGGGGGCTTGGTCGAACCCGAACCATTGCCACGCCTCTTGATCGGCATAAATGCCACAGTTTCATTTGGGGACCTGGCTGACTTGAACCATAGCTACACCTATCGGGAGCTTGGTCGTGTCCGACCATGGTAATGCCATCTGATCGGCTCAAATAAGCCTCTTTTTGCAAACGGTTTTATCATTGCCTTTGCTTCACAATTTTCTTTGATAGATATTTCTTTCTTTTTCTTGCATTTTTTAAACCGACAAAGTTTTAAACCGGTTCAAACTGTCAATTGACGGAACACGGTCCATTTTTAATCCGGAGACTATTTACCCGGTTTGATTTTTTATTAACATCTTATTACGGAGTAACACTGTGTTTTATTATAACCCGGCATGGTTTACATGGTAAACCAGCATTATATATATACAGGAGCTGCTATCTCCTCCAACAGTGTGGGTTTATAAACCTCCGCTTCAAGATTGGCCAAGCCAACTTCATGCCCAACGATGGCAGGTATTATGTATCCCAAAGATTTGATCGTATGCTTAAATTTCAGATATTTTGATTTCACATATGCAGACATCATACTCCGCCTAACGGTACAACCGTGGTGGCACTTTAAGATTTTTTGTATTGCAGAAAATACTTTGGAAAGTTCATCACCCAAAGGAAGAACAAGTTGCAGTAATTATGCAAGTAGGCGTATCAAAATCAAGAGTATCGGCTAGCCTATTACAAGGCAACATGGTGCCCAAAATAAGATCATTGTTTTTTCGCAAAGGAGAAGCAGTTTAAACCGGCTTTCGGTTCAAGCTTGGTCACCAGCCTGGCCTGATGGTTGTGGGTCATCCCGCGCCGCTTCAACTTCAGCTTCTCTACCCAGTGGCTGGAAATCAACAGTTGTCCAGTCGATTCCCATTAATGCTTGAAAGACAGCTTCATCATGGATCAGCAACGATGGTTCAATATCGGGAGCATAAGTATGCTTACGGATTGGAGGGATAAGATTTTCCGCTTCAAGAATTGGTGCAACTACTCGCTTGTTTTGGTTGTCATATTGGGCTTGATAATGAGACAAGTCTGCTTCTTCAACCAATTCACAAGCTAGCGGACGCACCTCCCGGTTTATTGCTCGCAGATCCGCTTCACTAAACTCTAACCCGTCTTCCTTCAAGCTGGGATAGCGCTGAGCCACTTCAATAGGATCAAAATCCGGCACCCAAGCTTTTGCCCGGATTAAGGCATTGATCGCACCGGTTCGAGAAGCAGATTTCTTCAGCTCTTCAACCTGGGTAGGAAGCATCGACAATCTCTTCAGAGTGTCCTGAATCAAAGTGGGCGCCGGATTGTTGTGGGATGCAGTAGAGATGATCCGCTGTGCACCAGTGTATAGTTGTTCGATCAATGTGTAGGCGGCTTTCAATTTCTTCCGCACATCTGACCCCAAGTGACCAATGCGTGTCCCTGAAATATTACAAAGGGTTAACAAACCGGCAGCTCTATAAGACGGCCGAATCAATCCAGAAATCAAACCAGCTTACCAAAGATAGCAGCGGTCATGGCATGCACTTTCCGCTTTATGCTGGTCAGTTCGTCCACCACAGGTTTCAGTGCAGCCTCGTCATCTTCTGCTCGTTTGGTTAAAGCGGATTTTTCAGTGGCCCAATCCGCCCGCTCCTTCTTGAAGCCCTCCTTAAGCTGTTCCATGGCGCTTAAAGCGCTGGTTAATTCCTCTTTTGCTTTGGAGGTTTCAGCTTGTTGGCACTTCAGATTTTCTTGCAGATCAGCGATTTGGTTTTCCCTTTTGTTCAGCTCAGCATGCATATAGACAGTCATACGATTCAGATAACGGTACAAGAATTGAAGTACCAACCACATAACAAGTTATGCCCTTGGTACTTGGGGGCTAATGAATATTTGCTCTTCAATTATTCAGAAAAGTCCCAAGCTCAATACAAGTATTCAACTTGGCACTTGGGGGCTAATGGCTATTTGTTCAGCTAATACTGCTGCTACAACCTTGATTACCTAAAGTCCCGGTTTAACTACACTAAGTTGAAATGGCCCTTGGGGGCTATATCAACAAATTCAGAAAACATTGAAGTCTGCATTGACAAGTTCCGGTTTGAACAGAGATTCTAAACCGGCCCTTGGGGCTAGGAGAGTTGACAGATTGAAGTACATACGCAGATAAGCATATGGAAGTTACCTCATATTTCTCTTTCATCATATTAACCAGACCAGCTTCATAGTCACGGCTGGTGTACAGCCGGTTCAGATAGCCGGAATGGAGATCTTGGGCGTTCAGAGCGGCATAAGTTGTCAGATCGGCATTCCATTTTCCCTTGCCAATGGCAGCAAATTCTTCCTTGGCAGTGTGTCTGGATAAAGCAACGGGATTGCCTGGCTCTGTGCGACCAATGCCAGTAATGACAACATCATCATCCTTGGCATTACCGGTTTGCACTGGGGCCGTTGGCTTATCAGTAGGCTTTGATGGACTGGTGGATTTCTCAATCCGGATGGGGCTTGTGGGCTGGTTGACAGGGCCTGAGGTGTCAGTAGGCCTTTCTTCAGCAATAAAATCGTCATCCTGCTGTGGTGGATCATTGGGTATATCTTCATGAATAGCCGCTTCAAGATCTGGTGTTTTACCCGGTTCAGGGACGGCGTCCTCCCCGGCCGCTTTATCCAGGCGAGCCTTCTTGCTCGGCCTAGGCTTGGCCCTGAAAGGAATAACAAAGTCAAATACAGCATATGTTCCAAGGTGATGTACCAGAAATATTATGATAAGTATAGCTTACCCAAGCACCGTTTTGAGCGGTGGCAGCTGAGTAGCCGATGACTCGCCAGAGGATGAGTGGGAAGTAACCTGATAATCGGAGTCAGATGGATTAAGAGATTGACGAAAATAGCCCGCTTTAGGACAAGCACTGACAAGCAAATTAGAGACCTCTGAACGGCGTTTCCGAACATGACTGTTCGGTAAACCGGCGGAGGTAACAACATGGCCGCTATGCCGGGTTGTGCGGCGAGCTTCGTGCTATTGGGTCTTCATAAGAAATTTGGGATCCAAGTAAGCAAGAGGATGAGAAAATTTAACCTTCCGGTTTGCCTGACGGGTTTTTAGCAAAGGCAAAGGGTTTGAATCGGAAGAGAGAGTAATTACCTCTGCAGCATCAGCATGGCTGGTTTCGGCATCATCCTAACAAATATCATCATCAATAAGGCGTGTGAAAAATAAGCCAAGTGAGTCAAGCTCTACCTCAAGGTCCGGATTACCCACATCATCATCAGCGGCCGGATCAGAAGATGCAGTGGTTTTCTTCTTATGAGCAGGCCGTTTCATGACTTTAGTCTTTGGCCGGGTTGGTCTTTCCGGTTTGTCTGTTTTTTCTGGCTTCTCCTGTGGAAGCTTCTTGCTCCAAAACGGATCATTGCCCTGTTTAAACAGACATTGATATTAAACAATGACCAGATATATCAATAACAGGTTCAGTAAAAAGAAAAATCAAACTCTTACAGCTGGCGGTTTGTTGGTGGCACAGAAGGGAAGCAGGCCAGTTCGAGCACAGATGTGTTCCGGTTCATTCAGCATTTTATTCATAGCCTCTGTGATTTCTTCGTCGGTGAGCTGGATGTTAGCATGTCGCAGTGGGTCATCAACACTGCCAGTATACTCGCACATCAAACCGGAGCGCTGACTAAGGGGCAGTATGCTCCACGATATCCAACAGCGAGCGAGATCAACCCCTATTAAACCGTTGGCCATGAAGGCTCTGAGCTTGGATAGTTGAGGAGCGTATTTGCTTCTCTCCTTGGCAGTCAACCTTTGCGGAAAGGGGTGTGTATTGCTAAGACGCTCCGGACGAAAGCCAGGCAAAGGATTTTCATCAGCAGGGGAGGTGTCTTTGCAATAGAACCATGTTTGATTCCACTCTTTGGGGTGGCTGTGCAGTTTGGCGTGAGGGTATGTGACCTCTTTCCTTTTCTGAATCGCCACACCACCCAATACCGTATTGGAACCGTCAGTAAACTCAGTGCGGCAGTTTAGATGGAAGCAGTCTCTGAACAACTCAACTGTGGACTCCTCTTGAAAGAACACCTCACAGAGCACTTGGAAGTGACACATGTTTGTAACAGAGTCGGGGCCAGTGTCTTGTGGGCGGAGTTGAAAATTGGCTAAAACATCCCGGTAAAATTTAGAACCGGGCGGCTTAAAGCCCCGGGCTAAGTGATCTACGAAAACGACAACCTCTCCTTCTTGAGGTGTGGGAGGGCATTCTTTGCCAGGGACCCTCCAATGGATGGTATTTTTGCTGCCTAAGGCGCCGATCAGGACTAAATTGTTCAGTTGAGTCTTTGTGATGGGAGAAGGAACCCAGTTGCACTCATATACTTGCTTGGCCATGATGAAATCTACAAGATAGGTGATTCCGGTTCAAGAATGCATTGATTAAAGTACACTGGTATGTACAATGTTAAACCGGAGACAGCTCTATCTAAACCGGAGTTTTATGAAGCAACAGCATCTGGCGGTTCAACAAGGGGACTAATGGTATATACCGGTTTGTTAATTTTTTCTACACCAAGTTAAACCGCCGGATCTAAGCATTGAAACAGTTGAGATTGCGGATGGGTAAGTGTACAGAAACAGATTTCACAAGATTTCTCTACAGCGATGGATCTGAAGCAAGCTCAGAAAAGAAGGAAAATATTCAAAAGCTCAAAGCAGAACAATATTGAATCAATGGGCGGAAATATATGTGAGATCTATGGTTTTAGGCATGAAACTAAAGGCGGATACTAAAAGTTATCACTACACAGAGAAGGGTTTCACAGATGTATCCAGGAGCTAGCATACGAACATGAACAGGTGATGAACACAGCAAGAACACGAACCCCTAGAACAGATCTATGTTGAGAAGAGCAGAAGACCTACCAGAGCTGAGGAAGATGCGGAAGGTCGCCACAGTTTTCTGGTACGCTCAGGTTGATGCAGCGGCCAAAGTCGATGCAGAAGACGACAGCGGCGGCGGAGCTCTGAGACTGGCGATGCGAGGAAGACGAAGAGGAAGGGCATGAAGGGGAGAAAAGAAATGACCCTTCGGCCCTATTTATAAGGCAAAAAGACATGTGTCAGGCGCGTGAATCCAGGAACTGAAAATTTCGGAAGCGGAGCTGTCGCCTCGGTTGTTGTGAGTTTATTAAACAAGGAGATATCATGGATGTTTTCTTTATGACAGATGACGTCATGTCGGCTTACAGCAACTGGAGAGGATGACATCATGGCGGTTCAGCAACTACGAGAAGATGTTGAAGATGAAGATTTTGCTAAGGATTGACATGAACCCGTTTAAATAATCTGGGGCCTAATGTTGGGAATATTACTATTGGGCGTAAACCTGTCTATGTGGGCCAGATTAACTTCATCAGTAACTCAAGAGTGTTAAAGCCCAAGAAGATAGATGAGGGCCGGAGGCCCGTAGTCGGTTTAAGACTTGTTGCCGTAAACCGGCATCTGTATGTAAAATTGTATTGTAAGATAGGAATAAGGAGAGACCAACCCGGATACGAATATGAACCAGTGTTAGGACTCTGTGAACCGACGGGCGTCACCCGTATATATAAGGGGACGACCCGGCGGCGGTTTAGAAGGACAGACAACAGCTCGAGACTTAGGCGAAGCTTGTTTGCTCCCTAGTCATCGAAACCTCATCAATCTCATCACAACTAGACGTAGGCTTTTACCTTCATCGAAGGGGCCGAACTAGTATAAACCCTCTTGCGTCCCTGTGTCCACTTTAACACCTTCGAGCTAACCCATTGCGATGGCCTCACGACTAAGTCCTTTCTCTAGGACATCTACCGTGACAAAACCACGACACCTTCTATTGAAGAAATACATGGTCTTAATTCACCGCCTGTTGAAGAAACATATGATCTTAATTATTTATTTACTGAAGAACCTCCTGATCCCAATATCCCGACACAGGTAGTAAAGGTAAATTCTCTCTATAGATATGATAAAGCTGAAGTCCCTCCTACTAAAATTGCTAGTCAGCCCTTGGATGAGTTTGATAACTTTATGTTTAAGCAAGACGACTTCAATGCTTATTTTGGTAGACAATTAAAAGAAAATGCTTATATGATTAGGCGCTTGGGTGACTATATGGCTGATATTAAAGGTGAATTTAAACTTGTTAGCAAACATGCTTCTATGGTTACCACTCAAGTAGAACAAGTACTTAAGGCTCAAAAAGAAGTGCTTGATGAAATGAATAGTAAGAAAAATGATTATGCTGTTAGAGTGGCTACTAGAACTGGTAGAATGACTCAGGAACCTTTGTATCCTGAAGGCCACCCTAAGAGAATCGAGCAAGATTCTCCAAGAAATAATATTGATGTTCCTAGTTCTTCTAAAAAGAAGAAGAAGAAGAAGAAGAAGAAGAAGAAAAATGATAGAACTGTGCAAACTTCTAGTGAACCTATTGCTGAACCACCTGATAATCCAAATGATATTTCTATGTCTGATGCTGAAACACAATCTGGTAATGAACATGAACCTAGTAAAAATATTAATGATGATGTTCATGATGATGCTCAACCTAGTAATGGTAATGATGTAGAAATTGAACCTGCTATTGATCTTGATAACCCACAATCAAAGAATCAACGTTATGATAAAAGAGATTTTATTGCTAGGAAACAGGGTAAAGAAAGGGAACCTTGGGTTCAGAAACCCATGCCTTTTCCTCCGAAACCATCCAGGAAAAAGGATGATGAGGATTTTGAGCGCTTCGCTAAAATGATTAGGCCTATCTTTTTGCGTATGAGATTAACTGATGTGCTCAAAACAAATCCTTATGCTAAATATATGAAGGATATCATTACTAATAAAAGAAAGATACCGGAAGCTGAAATTTCCACCATGCTTGCTAATTATACTTTTAAGGGTGGAATGACAAAGAAACTTGGAGACCCCGGAGTACCTACTATACCTTGCTCCATTAAAAGAAATTATATTAAAACTGCTTTATGTGATCTTGGAGCCGGTGTTAGTGTTATGCCTCTCTCTTTATATCGTAGACTTGACTTGAATAAGCTAACACCTATTGAAATATCTTTACAAATGGCCAATAAATCAACTGCTATACCTGTCGGTATTTGTGAGGATGTGCCTGTTGTAGTTGCAAACGTTACTATTTTAACGGACTTTGTTATTCTTGATATTCCTGAGGATGATAGTATGTCTATTATTCTTGGAAGACCTTTTCTTAATACTGCAGGGGCTGTTATTGATTGCAACAAAGGCAATGTCACTTTTCATGTTAATGGTAATGAGCATACGGTACACTTTCCGAGGAAACAACCTCAAGTTCATAGTATCAACTCTATTCGGAAAATTCCATCGATTATATTTGGAGGTTTTGAATTTCCTCTTCCTACTGTCAAAAAGAAATATGATATTCTTATTATTGGGGATGTGCATATCCCCGTTGAGGTAACTTAGTGTTATTCAAAATTTATCCAGTTTCATGACTATTGGAATGAGTTTGTTAACAAGACTTGATCAACCTTGTTAGTGGATTCTTTTTGATGAGCATGAGAAGGATGAAACTAGAAGCACAAACCTTCTGTACCCCACTTTTAATTTTTGTTATTTATATTAAATAAAGTAAAAATAGTATTTTTTCTGTCTGTTTCCTGACTTATCCGTGCAATATAAAAATATCCCGAAAATAAAAGTCCTCAGAATGCCATGCCAATTTAATATGATTTTTCGAGAATATTTGAGGATTTACTGTGCACAAATTACCGCGGAGGAGCTGCCACCTGGTCACGAGGGTGGTGGGCGCGCCCCCCCTATAGGGCGCGCCCCGCTGCCTTGTGGGCCCACGGTGGCCCTCCTCCACTTATCCCAGCACCCATCTTCTTCCTCTGTCTCACACAAACCCGAAAAACTAACTCAAGCACGAGTTCCAGCCACTTTTGTTGTGATTTTCGATCTCCTTGCTCAAAGCACCTCTCGCAAAACTGCTTGGGGAGATTGTTCCTTGGTATGTGACTCCTCCATTGGTCCAATTAGTTTTTGTTCTAGTGCTTTATTCTTTGCGAATTTGTGTTGCATAGGTGACCATGTTCTTGAGCTTGCATGTCAAATTTATATGGTTCCAAGTAGTTCTAATGCTTGATATAGGCTCTAGGCACTTGTAGGAGTAGATGCTATCAATATTATTGAGTTTGGTTTACTTTTCTTTTGAAGTTACTAAAAATTTCAGATTGTTTCAGAAAAATAATGAGGAGATTTTTTAGGGGCTCGTCGAGCCAAAGCTCGAAGGAAAAGGCACCGAAGCCTAAGTATAATTTGTCGCGCACCGCGGAGATTCGGGCGTGTGAATGGCCTTCTGAAGATTTCTTGAGAGCAGCCGGTATCTATGAAGATTTTCATGAATTGGCTCACAATGCAGGCCTCACCGCTTTCCTCCACGACCAATGCGATCAGTATCTCTTACTCACAAATACTTTTGTGCAAAACTTTCATTTTCATTCTAGGAACTCACCACCTACGGTGGAGTTTCATTTATATGATGAGCATAAGGAGATGTCACTTTATGATTTCTGTCGGATTTGTTTAATCCCTTTTGAGGGCAAGACAGAAGAACCACATCATGATGATATGGCTGGGTTTATTGATACCATCACTATAGGAGAAACTAGAAAGGTTTCTGATGCACGAATCACTAGCATACATTTTCCTATTTTACGTTACTTTGCAATATTTGCTAGTCATTGTTTAATTGGACGTGGAAACAGTGGAAACCTTAGTATCCCTGATATAATTATTCTGCACCATGGTTTATACAGTGATAACACTTTTAGTATGGGCGGTATTATTGCTAGACGGTTAAGTATGAACCGTACTAAGGGTCCCATCTTCGGAGGCGTCTATGCCACACGCCTAGCCGCACATTTTAACATACCTATTAGGCATGCTGAGAAGGAAGAAAAGGTGTTGCCCGTGTTTATCTAGATCATAAAAGTATGGTGGCACATGATTTTATTGTTAAGAATAGGGCAGGAGAACTTAAATATCAATTGTTCTTTAACAAACATCATCCTGAGACAATTACCCTGCCTGCTCCTTCTTTGTTTAATTTTGTAGGACCCTACCTCGTTACGTGGGCTGCCGTACAAGCTTACAAGAATCCTGCACCAACCCCGGAACAGGAACCACAAGATGAACCTCCACGACAATCTGTTTATTCTTGGGATCCATAGATGACTGTCAGCCAGTGGCAGTCAGAGTCTTCTTCTTCATCACAGTATGATCCAAACTATTCCTCCTCATCACAGTACGACCCCAACAACTATTATTATGGATATCCGCCAGGCCAGCCGTGGCCATAAACCAACTTAGGCCAAAAGCCTAAGCTTGGGGGAGTACGTATTTCTCACTAACATTACATTTATATTCACACACACTCATTGCTAGATGTCGGTGCTCATACTTTTTCATTGTAATATCCATGCTAGTTTATTTTCTTTTTCCTGCTTTCTTCTTTTGTATTTGTTAAACCTTAAGAAAAACAAAAAATTAAGTAGTAGTTTATTTTTCTGCTGTAGTAGTAATAATTAAAAAGAAAACCCAAAAATATTTCCCGTTCTTCTTTTGCTTGTTGGGAGCTTTCCCGTGTAAATAGTTTTATTTCTTTTCTTTTCTTTGGGGGTCGGTAGGAGAAGACCATAATTAAATTGTTGAAGTGGCTCTTATATGCATTATTGTTGATTTAACCAAGAGCCCGTATTGCCTTGTCTTCTCTAGTTTATTGAATGCTCGCAGATTCCAGCTTAGTCCAATGCACGTGCACTCTTATTATTATTCACACCATTCGGTCGTGCAAGTGAAAGGCAATTATGATGATATATGATGGACTGACTGAGATGAGAAAAGCTGGTATGAACTCGACCTATTTTGTTTTTGTAAATATGATGAGTCCCTCGTTCTTGATTCAGCTTATTATGAATAAACATGTTTGCAATGACAATTAGAGATCATAGTTGCTTATGCCATGCTTGATTAGCTATGAGTTATAATGGTTTACCTTGTGTGCTAACATGCTATTGAGATGATTATGATGTGGTATGATGGGGTGGTATCCTCTTTTGAATGATTTAAGTGACTTGACTTGGCACATGTTCACGCATGTAGTTGAAACAAAATCAACATAGCCTTCATGATATTTATGTTCATGGTGGATTATATCCTACTCATGCTTGCATCCAATGTTTATTAATTTTAATGCATGTACATGGCTATTGTCGCTCTCTAGTTGGTCGCTTCCCAGTCTTTTGCTAGCCTTCACCTGTACTAAGCGGGAATACTGCTTGTGCATCCAATCCCTTAAACCCCAAAGTTATTCCAGATGAGTCCACCATACCTTCCTATATGCGGTATCTACCTGCCGTTCCAAGTAAATTTGTATGTGCCAAACTCTAAACCTTCAAATAAACATTCTGTTTTGTATGCTCAAATAGCTCATGTATCAACAAAGGATGTCCTTATCTTCCGTGTTAGGCGGGTTATTCTCAAGAGGAGTGGACTCCGCTCCTCACTCACGAGAAAATGGCTAGTCACCGGGATGCCCAGTCCCATGCTTTATGCAAACTAAATCAAAATTAATTGCAAACAAAACTCCCCCTGGGACCTGATGTATGTTGGAGGCACTCGTTGTTTCGAGCAAGCCATGGATTGATGCTTGTTGGTGGAGGGGGAGTATAAACTTTACCATTCTGTTTGGGAACCGCCTATAATGTGTTTAGCATGGAAGATATCATCATCTCTTAGTTGTTACGTTGACAATGAAAGTATATCGCTCAAAATGCAATTTATCTCTATTTCAAAACCGAGCTCTGGCACCTCTACAAATCCCTGTTTCCCTCTACGAAGGGCCTATCCGTTTACTTTTATGTTGAGTCATCACCCTCTTATTAAAAAGCATTAGCTGGAGAGCACAACCATCATTTGCATTCATTACTGTTAATTTATATTGGGTATGACTATGATTGGATCTCTTTTACCATGAATTACAATTTCTAGTCAGTCCTTGATCTTTAAAGGTGCTCTGCATTTATGTTTTGTGGTCTCAAAAAGGGCTAGCGTGATACCATCTTGTTATATCATATTATGATTGTTTTGAGAAAGTGTTGTCATCCGAGATTCATTATTATGACTTGCTAGTTGATTATGCTATTGATATGAGTAATTGTGAGACCTAAGAATTATTGCAAATGTGGTTAGTTATGATCTATGCTGAAAACTTGAATGCTGGCTTGACATAGTTACAACAACAAGAGCAAACAGAGTTTGTAAAAGTTTTTATTTCTTTCTTTCAGTTTGTCAACTGAATTGCTTGAGGACAAGCAAGGGTTTAAGCTTGGGGGAGTTGATACGTCTCCGTCGTATCTACTTTTCCAAACACTTTTGCCCTTGTTTTGGACTCTAACTTGTATGATTTGAATGGAACTAACCCGGACTGACGCTGTTTTCAGCAGAATTACCATGGTGTTGTTTTATGTGCAGAAAACAAATATTCTCGGAATGACCTGAAACTCCACGGAACATCTTATAAAAAACAATAAAAAATCCTCTCCAAAGATGAAGACCAGGGGGCCCACACCCTTCTCACGAGGGTGGGGGGCACCCCCCCAGGGCACGCCCCCTACCTCGAGGGCCCCCCTAGAAACCCTCTGACGCCAACTCCAACTATATATATTTGTTTCGGAGAGAAAAAAATAAAAGGAGAAGAAATCATCACGTTTTACGATACGGAGCCGTCGCCAAGCCCCAAAACCTCTCGAGAGGGCTGATTTGGAGTCCGTTCGGGCCTCCGGAGAGGGGGATTCGTCGCCGTCGTCATCATCAACCATCCTCCATCACCAATTTCATGATGCTCACCGTCGTGCGTGAGTAATTCCATCGTAGGCTTGCTGGACGGTGATGGGTTGGATGAGATTTATCATGTAATCGAGTTAGTTTTGTTAGGGTTTGATCCCTAATATCCATTATGTTCTGAGATTGATGTTGCTATGACTTTTCTATGCTTAATGCTTGTCACTAGGGCCCGAGTGCCATGATTTCAGATCTGAACCTATTATGTTTTCATGAATATATGTGAGTTCTTGATCCTATCTTGCAAGTCTATAGTCACCTACTATGTGTTATGATCCGGCAACCCCGAAGTGACAATAATTGGGACCACTCCCGGTGATGACAATAGTTTGAGGAGTTCATGTATTCACTATGTTCTAATGCTTTGTTCTGGTTCTCTATTAAAAGGAGGCATTAATATTCCTTAGTTTCCAATAGGACCCCGCTGCCACGGGAGGGTAGGACAAAAGATGGCATGCAAGTTCTTTTCCATAAGCACGTATGACTATATACGGAATACATGCCTACATTACATTGATGAATTGGAGCTAGTTCTGTGTCACCCTATGTTATGACTGTTACATGATGAACCACATCCGGCATAATTATCGATCACTGATCCGGTGCCTACGAGTTTTCCATATACTGGTTTACGCTTATTTACTTTCCCGCTGCTACTGTTATAATCACTACAAAATACCAAAAACATTACTTTTGCTGTCTTTACTTTTGTTGCCGCTACCACCACTATCATATTACTTTGCTACTAAACACTTTGCTGCAGATACTAAGTTTCCAGGTGTGGTTGAATTGACAACTCAGCTGCTAATACTTGAGAATATTCTTTGGCTCCCCTTGTGTCGAATAAATAAATTTGGGTTGAATACTCTACCCTCGAAAGCCGTTGCGATCCCCTATACTTGTGGGTTATCAGTTTCACTAGTGGCTTCTCTCAAGAAAAATAGCAAACGGTGGGTAAACAAATTACTATTGGGCAATTGATAGAACTTGAAATACTCATGATGATATTTACGCAATGATCATTACATAGGCATCACGTCCAAGATTAGTAGACCGACTCCTACCTGCATCTACTACTATTACTCCACACATCGACCGCTATCCAGCATGCATCTAGTGTATTAAGTTCATGGAGAAATGGATTAATACAATAAGAACGATGACATGAAGTAGAGAAGATCTATCTATGTAGAGATAGACCCCATCGTTTTATCCTTAGTAGCAATGATACATACGTGTCGGTTCCCCTTCTATCACTGGGATCAAGCACCGTAAGATTGAACCCACTACAAAGCACCTCTTCCCATTGCAAGATAAATAGATCAAGTTGGACAAAAAAAAACCAAATATCGGCGAAGAAATACGAGGCTATAAGCAATCATGCATAAAAGATATCAAAGAAACTCAAATACTTTCATGGATATAAAAAGATAGATCTCATCATAAACTCAAAGTTCATCCGATCGCAACAAACACACCGCAAAAGAGTTACATCATATGGATCTCCAAGAGACCATTGTATTGAGAATCAAACAAGAGAGAGGAAGCAATCTAGCTACTAACTATGGACCCGAGGGTCTATAAAGAACTACTCACGCATCATAGGAGAGGCACCAATGGAGGTGGTGAATCCCATCCGTGATTGTGTCTAGATTGGATCTGGTGACTCTACGGCGGCTGAAATTGATTTTTGTCGACTCCCCTAGGGTTTCTGGAATATTGGGGTATTTATAGAGCAAAGAGGCGGTCCGGGGGTACCTGAGGTGGGCACAACCCACCAGGGTGTGCCTGGGCCTCCTGGCGTGCCCTGGTGGGCTGTGCTCTCCTCGGAGCACCCCAGGTGTAGCCTTGGCCCATTTGGTGTCTTCTGGTCCATAAAAAATCTCCGTAAAGTTTCGTGTCATTTGGACTCCGTTTGGTATTGACTTCCTGCGATGTAAAAACATGCAAAAAAAACAGCAAATGGCACTTGGCACTATGTCAATAGGTTAGTACCAAAAAATGATATAAAATGACTATAAAATTATTATAAAACATCCAAAGTTGATAATATAACAACATGGAACAATAAAAAATTATAGATATGTTGGAGACGTATCAGGCATCTATTCGAGATGGTCCACATTTGTGAAGACTATCTCAAACCCTGTTCTAGGAGGCAAGAACTTCTACTTTGCCAAGTGTAAGGAGGCTTGCAGGAAGGATGTTGAGCGGGCATTTGGTGTGCTACAATCTTGATTTGCTGTTGTCCGGTACTCCGCCCTGACCTTGTCGAAATATCAAATGTGGGAAGTCATGACTTGCTGTGTCATCTTGCATAACATGATCATTGCTAGCGAGCAAGAAGAGCTAGTGTTTGACACTGAACCATATTACATGCAGGGGCCTCTTGCCCAAATTGATCACCAGCTACCAGCATCATGAACTTCCTGATAACCCACAAATATAGGGGATCACAACAGTTTTCGAGGGTAGAGTATTCAACCCAAATTTATAGATTCGACACAAGGGGAGCCAAAGAATATTTGAAGGTATTAGCAGCTGAGTTGTCAATTCAACCACACCTGGAGATTAATTATCTGCAGCAAAGTGATCAGTAGCAAAGTAATATGATAGTTTTGATAATAGTGACAGCAGTAGTTTTGTAACAAGTGCAATAGTGATGATAGCAGTAGTAACTTAGCAAGAATAATATAAGATAAATTCGTAGGCATTGGATCGGTGACTTGTTGGATGATATTCATCATGAGACAGTTATAACCTAGGGCGATACAACACTAGATCCACTTCATCAATATAATGTAGGCATGTATTCCGTAAATAGTCATACGTGCTTATGGAAAGAACTTGCATGCCATCTTTTGTCCTACCCTCCCGTGGCAGCAGGGTCCAATTGGAAACTAAGGGATATTAAGGCCTCCTTTTAATAGAGTACCGGAACAAAGCATTAACACATAGTGAATACATGAACTCCTCAAACTACGGTCATCACCGGGAGTGGTCCCGACTATTGTCACTCTGGAGTTGCCGGATCATAACACGTAGGTGATTATAACTTGCAAGATCGGATCTAGAACATGGATATAATGGTGATAACATAAATGGTTCAGATCTGAAATCATGGCACCCGGGCCCAAAGTGACAAGCATTAAGCATGTCAAAGTCATAGCAACATCAATCTTAGAACATAGTGGATACTAGAGTTTGTCGACAAGACACTGTACAGAAGAAGACTCAACGGTGTGAAATTGAAGTGTATTCACCGGGAAGACGGACAAAAGCTGTTGGCGGAGATACATGGAGGCATATGTGGACACCACATTGGCGCAAGAGCACTTGTCAGCAAAGCATTCGGGCAAGGTTTCTTTTGGCCGACAGCCCTCCAGGATGCAACTGCACAAGTAACCAAGTGTGAAGCGTGCCAGTTCCATTCCAAGCAGATACATCAACCAGCTCAAGCTCTCCAGACGATCCCTTTATCCTGGCCATTTTCGGTCTGGGGGCTCGACATCCTCGGTCCCTTCCCCCGAGCAGTCGGGGGCTTTGAGTACTTGTACGTAGCAATCGACAAGTTCACAAAGTGGCCGGAAGTGGAACCAGTGAGGAAGGTGACAGCACAATCAGCAGTCAAGTTCTTCAGGTCGATTGTTTGCCGCTTCGGGATCCCTAACAGGATAATCACCGACAACGGTACGCAATTTACGAGCCGCACCTTCATGCAGTACGTCCAAGATCTTGGCGCCAAGGTCTGCTTCGCTTCTGTTGCCCACCCGAGAAGCAACGGTCAAGCGAAGAGGGCAAATGCTGAAGTGCTGCGCGGGCTCAAGACCAGAACTTTCGACAGGCTGCACAAGTGCGGAAGAAACTGGATCAAGGAGCTGCCGGTGGTTCTTTGGTCGATCAGGACGACGCCAAATCGAGCCACTGGCCAGACACCTTTCGCTTTCGTCTATCGAGCAGAGGCAGTTATCCCCATGGAACTCGTATACGGGTCACCTCGAGTGCTCGCTTATGATGAGCTTGAGCAAGAGCAGCTGCGACAAGATGACGCGCTGCTCCTTGAGGAAGATCGTCTTAAGGCTGTTGTGCGAGCTGCTCGCTACCAGCAAGCTTTGCGCCGCTACCATAGCCGCAAAGTTAATGCCAGAAGTCTCGAGGAAGGCGACCTTGTTCTTCGGCATGTTCAGTCCGCCAAGAATTCCAACAAGTTGACGCCAAAGTGGGAAGGCCCTTACCGGGTGAAACGAGTCACTAGGCCTGGCGCTGTCCGCCTTGAGACCGAAGATGGCATTCCGGTGAGCAACTCCTGGAACATTGAGCATCTTCGTAAGGTTTACCCATAAGGCGCAGTTGCCGGAACCCGTTCCGGCAACCACCTTTTGTACAAGTCTTGCCGCTGTTGCATGTAATCCTTTGTACAAAGCCGGGCGCAGACCCCGTGCATAAGTAAAGCTCATGTGCTCCGCACATTTTGTCGATTTCATGCTTTTTATTTTTGGCACATATGATCTGACACTTTGTGCAGCACCTACTCCACGGTAAGCAATAACGAGCCGTAAGGCTCCATATCTTTATTTTCTCTTCTTTCTTCTTTCTCAAGGAAAGGAAGGTTCCCTCGCCCACAAGTTTGCCGGGGGGAAAGGAGAAGATAATGGTATGGACCAGGCGTCGTTCAAGAAAATCTTGCCTTGCCGGGAAGCAGACAACAGAAAAGCTAAGTTGCCAAAATTTGAGCAATCAGATTTTTAAAATTTTTAAAGTTATCTTCCTTGAACGACCGTGCTTTGTATGGAAAACCTGTGCGCGGAGGAACCAGCTCGTAGCTAGTGGCGCCCTTACTTTGTTTCGAGTCCGCTCAACAACTTAAGTGAGCTGCGACTAGTTGTCGCGCCCTTACTTTGTTTCGAGTCCGCTCAACAACTTAAGTGAGCTACGACTAGTTGCGACAAGGTTTCTTGTCGGCAGCGGCACCGCCAGCAGGCTGCTGACGTCCCGCACTCAGCGCTCGCGGCTAAGGTGCCTGCGCCGGCAAGTTCCCTAAAAGCGTAGGGTAAAAGCATACAAAGAAAGGAGTCAAGTAAAGGGAATAACATTGCAATGGCTACCCAAAATAGAGTCATATTACAAAATAGATTGTCGCAACTCTAACAGATCGTTTTCATAACTTGATCGACAGCGACAAGAAAAAGGAGGAAACAGGCGGCCTAGTCTGCACGATCACCCTCAATCCTCTTGATCCCGCTCACCTTGTCCACAATGGGTGCGACAAGGGCCTTGAGCTCCTCCAGATCGGCATCCGGCGGCAAGGTCCTGAGGACATTGGTGAGGCGGAGGCCCGGGTTGCGGAAGGCCACCTTCATCAACACCTTCTGAAGGGCTCCCGCGCAGATCTTGCGCGACTCGTCGGCCATCTTCTTTGGGATCCTCTCCCGGAGTCGCTGGAGGGTCGTCGCCACGCCCTTGAAGAACAAGACGAGCTTGGCGCTGGGCTGGAGGTTCTCGTCGGAGGGATACCCGAGATCCTCCATCCCCAGCTACGCCAGCTCCTTGTCGATGTCTGTGGCGGCATTCACAAGACTCTCCGTCCAGTGCTCCACAGTTTCCCTGAAGGCATTTTCGGTGGTGGCAACACTTTCTAGCAGCGCCTTGTCGGCCTTGATCTCCTCCCTCAAGGCCGCCTCCTGCTTCTTGGCGCCGTCCAGAGTCTTGGTCAGAGCAGTCAGCTTCAACTCAAGATTCGCATTGGAGTCCTTGGCGGCGCTGAGCTCTTTGCCCTTCTCGGCGAGATCGGCCTCCAGCTGCGCCACCTTCGTCTCCAGCTCCTTCTTGGCGGCCTCGGCGGCGGCGACAGCGTCCTCTGCTTGCCTGAGGGCTCCGCCAAGTCTTTCCTCGCGCGCGGCAAGCTCCTCCTCATGGGCGTCAAGATTGACCTTCCGCTGCGCCAGATCGCCCTCCTCCGTGGATAGCTTCACAGCAGCAAGCCGCTGTTGCTCTTCGACTTCAGCTTTTTCGAGGAGGAAGGCCTTCTGCGCTTCGTCGAGTTGCTCCCGCTCCTCCGCCAGGGACCGGAGAGCTTCCCGGTGGAAACCCCCGAGCTCTTCCGCGCGCTTCTCGATGTCTGCTCCCGCCTTCGCGACAAGAGCCTCGCGGGACTCCAGCTTGGCTTGCCGCGCGCGGTAGAGCGACACCAGCTTCCGCAGCAGCCGCTCCTCCTCAGGCTCGTTGCTGCTGCTACTCGGCGCGTCGACCAGCGTCAGTCCCGTGGAGGCGAGCACTTCCCCGTCGAAGATCTCTCCCTCGACCGGCGCCCTGGAGCTTGAAGCCCAGGGGAGGTTGATGAAGACGTCGTCACCGGCCTTCAAGTAGACGCCAGGCTGGGGCTCTTCAGAGCCGGGCGCTGCGGCAGCGGCGGACGGGTCGGCGGTCGATGTAGCGCCTGGCGCTCCTGTGGCCTCAGGGCTGTCAGTGCGATCGCCAGACCCCTCGCCAGCTGCTGCGGCGGCAGCCTTGGCGGCCTCTGTGCCGGCGGGATCGCCAGCGCCGGCTGCTTCTTCGGCGGCAACCTCGGTCTCCATCGGCTCCGTAGCAGATGGATCTGACAGCCGGAAAGGGGAGAAGAGTCAAGCAAAAATCCAATAAAAAGAAGATCAAGAGAAGAAGAACCCAAGGGAAGCCTTGAAGCGAAGGGATTACCTATGCCGGGTTTTGCAGTCGCGGTCCCCGCCGTCGGGGGGCCGCTGGTGCTGTCCCTTGCCGGAGAACCCTCCCTTGCCGAGGACTTCTCCCTTACCAGAAAGCCCTCCCTTGCCAGAGAGCTCACCCTTGTCGGAGGATTCTCCCTTGGCTCCTGGTGGGGCTGCTCTGCTCCTACACAAATCAGCAATCAAATGTCAGCAATGACAGAGTACCCATGCGCACCTCACAGCGGAAAGCAAACCATATACTTACGCTGGGGGCTGCTCTGGAGAAGGGTTGCCGGGTCCGGCAAGGTTGTCTCGGGCGCGCCCCCCGCCGTCGCGGTGGGTTCGTCCTCGATGACGATCACCGGGACCTTGGCCCTCTTTGCTGCTCTCTGGGCCAGAGTCCTAAAGAGGAACAAGTTCAGAGAAAAGCAAGTGAGAAACAAGAAAAACAGCAAGGATTGAAGAAACACAAGTATAGCAAGAGAAGCTTACTCTTCTTCTTCTTCCTCGTCGGAGCTGAACGCGGAGAAGTTGAAGTCTGGCGCGCGCCCGGTTCGAGGAGGCGGAGGAGAAGCTTCCCTTGGCCGCTTGGCGGGAGCAGTGGCGGTGGTCTGAGACGACCCCGCTCCGGCTGCCGGCGCGGCATGAGCAGCGGCAGGAACTGAAGCGGTGGTCCGGCTAGACTCCGCTCCAGTTGCCGTCGCAGCATGAGGCGCTCCCGCGGCAACGGTGTTTGCCGCGGTGGAGCGTGTCACGCGGCGTGGCGACTGTTGACCCGCTTGCCGCTCCGCCACGTCACCGGCCTTGCGGAGACGCCTTCTTGGTGGGGATGGAGGCTCTGGTTGCGGCGAGCTGCCTGAAGATGAGGAGGAAGAAGAGTTGATGTCCAGCGAGCCGCTCGTATCCTTGGCGGGCTCGCTCGGCTCGGCGTCACGCCCGGCAAGCTCCTTCTTGCCGGCGGGCTCCCCTCGCTCGGCACGGCTTGCCGCCTCTGCTGCATCTGCCTCCTCCACGGTGAATCCAAAGTCGCCCACAGCTGCGGCTGCCGCCGCCTCTTCCAGCCTAGTGGCGATGAGTGCCATCTCCGCATCGGTGGTGTCGCGGGTGAGGCCATCCTTCTCATCGGAGCGGATCGGCACTTCCACCAAGTCATCGAAGAACTGCTGCACGACGTCGTCTGCGGGCTCCTGCCAAGTTTGCACAATTCCATGCGAGTCGCACTCCGGCATCATTGCACGGATGCGGTCGAGCAAGGAATTGTTGCACAGCGGAACGACGCCCCCCGGCAACCTGAAAACCTCGGGATGTTGGGGGTCATACTTGAACAGCTCCTGCAGCATCGCGTTGAGCTCCAGGACGGTGAAGTTGTAGTTGAGGCCCGGCCGCAGCCTCATGATATCTGCCGCATTCTTGAACTCCCAAGTGGGCCTCCCCGTTCTTGCAGGGGGGCGATGCGGCGGCGAAGAAAGTCTGCGCCAACAGCGCCTACAGTAAGCCCGGCAAGCCTGAGGCGTAGGATCCGAGTGACAGCAATCTTCAGCCTGTCGTCTTCTGGGGCCACGTCACTCCAATCGCTGTCGCGTGCTACTAGGGTTTTGCGCCGGGTGGTGAATGGCTGTGGGTTCTCCTCGTCAATCCAGCACCAGTCTGCTCTCCATTCCTCCCACTTGCCGCGGAATTCTCCCTCCATATACGTTTCCTTCTTGCCGGCCCTTGAGATCCAGGCGATTCCGCCAGATAGAGGCTCTCCTCTCTCTACTCGGGGTATGAAGAAGTGGCGGAAGAGGGCTACGTTGAGATGGACTCCGACAAAGTTTTCGCAGAGATGTGCGAAAACTGCCATCGTCAGAACGACATTGGGGGTGAAGTCAAGGAGGTGGAATCCGTAGGTATTCATGATGTCGCAGAAGAACTCAGAGAAGGGCGGGCAGAGCCCGCAGTAGAAGAACAATGCGAAGAAGGGGTATCCGTTTGGGGCCTTCTTCCAAGCGGCGGCAGGGAGTACCTTTGTGCGCGGATGCGCGCGCGTCTCCGTCGACCAGAAGAGGTAGAATCTCTCCCTCAGCTCCTTCACGGCAAGCTTGGGGGGAAGACGGCCCGCTCCTTCCGCAGCGTCGCAAGCCGCTGCGCCTCGGTCGACTTCACGCCCTTCCCCTTGTCGGCTTTTGGAGCCATGGCGGAAGTGGTGGAGGAGGTCAACGGCGTTGGTGGTGCTGGTGGCGATGGGGGGCGGAGCGCTGCTCTCTCTTTCTCAGCTTTGAGGAGGCGAGGGAGCGGCGGAGATTTCTGAGATTGGAAGCAGCAACTGGCAAATGGGCGAGCTGCCCCTGTTTCCTCTGCTTATAAAGAGGGAGGGGGCGGACGTTTCGCATTTCCGAATAAAGAAACCACCCACGATCTCTCCCACGGCGCCACATTCAACGCCGTAACCTAGGTCGCGCGTGCCCGTGCCCTATTTTGGGCCTGGCCCAACAGCGCTCGGCACCGTGTATGGCCCAGGCCCGGGGGCTCCTGTCGGTGTACTAGAGTAGGGGTACCCTAGTATCCCGAACTTGTGCACGGGCAGTCGCAGCGTCCCGCGGCAAGGCTTGCCGGGTGACCGCCAAGGTCCTCCGTGGTTCCTTTGGAGCCATTCAAGAACAAAGTATCCAAGTCAAGGAGACAAGACCCCGGCAAGAGGAGCTTGCCGGGAAGGGCAACAAAAGCATCTCAAGACCCCGGCAAGAGGAGCTTGCCGGGAAGGCCACCCAAGGCATCTCAAGGAACTTGCCGCGGCGCGCCACGCGCCCCGGCAAGGCCCGGTGAGCGACAAGCTCCCGGACGCGACACGACAACGACCGCGGCAAGGCACTTGCTACGGCAAGGCACTTGCCGCGGCAAGGCACCACCCTGTGCCCGCACTCCAGCACATCCACCAAGGTGTCGCTCTGGGACCCTTCCAGGCGTACGTGGCGGGAGGCTGTGCAGCCAGGGGTGCGCGGTGGCAAGCGGCGCTAACAAGATTACCATCGTGGCAAGCAGTGGCATCCCTGACGGTCCCTTTTGCACTGTTTAGGCGACGCAGACGGGCATTTAATGCCCTTGTCCCCTGCCGTCAGGGTTAGGTATGATACACTGTAGCAGGTAGCTATACCTACCGCAGCACCTTTCCATTTTTACCCTTGTCTACGTTGCCACCTGTTGGTGATCCCTTGAGCATATAAAAGGAGGCCCAGGTGCAACGTAGAGGGGGTTAGCTGGTTGGCTGGTGAACGGGCTAGCTAGTTAGCTAGTTCAGAGAACACTCCCGCTCGGTCTCGTTAGCTGCTGGTGTGTACTGTAGCACTCCGCGCTCCCGAGCAAGAAATCAATACAAACCACAAAGCAGGAGTAGGGTTTTACGCATCCGTGCGGCCCGAACCTGGGTAAACTGCTCGCATGTCTCGCCTCGATCCGCTCTTTGCACGGCCTCCGCCCTCACCGAATCGAAAGGGACTCGGCCCGCCGGTCCCATAGGTGTTCGTGGATCAGTCCCCCGACAAACACCATGGTAGTTCTGCTGAAAACAACGTCAGTCCGGGGTTAGTTTGTTCAAATCATGCAAATTAGAGTCCAACACAAGAGGAAATGTGTTAGGAAAAGTAGATACGTTGGAGACGTATAAACTCCCCCAAGGTTAAACCTTTGCTTGTCCTCAAGCAATTCAGTTGATAATCTAAAAGTGAAAAAGAAAAACTTTTACGAACTCTTTTACTCTTGTTTGCATAAATAAGCTTAAACAACACCCAGGTTTTCAGCCAACATTATAACTAACCATGCCGACAATAACTCTTAAATATTATATTAACTCATATCAATAACATAATCAGCTAGCGAGCAATAATAAGATATCTCAAACGGCAACACATTATCAAAACAACCATGATATAATATGACAATAGTGGTATCTCGCTAGCCCTTTATGAGACCGCAAAACATAAATGCAGAGCACCTCCAAAGTCCAAGCAGCGACTAAACATTGTAACTCATGGAAGAAAAGATCCAGTCATGATGCACCCAACATTAGCTACACACAATGCATAAGTCATGACATCAGTGCTCTCAGGTTCTGGCACTTGTTTTAGAAGGTGATGACACAACATGAAAGTAAATAGATAGTCCCTTCGTAGAGGGAAGCGGTGATTTGCAGAGGTGCTAGAGCTCAAGTTTCTAAAACAGAGGTAAATGGTATTATGAGACATGCACCCTTCTCATTTACTTCATGACTATCAGTTATCAATATCTTCCATGCTAAGCACGCTAGTGGCAATTCCCAAGCGATAAAAGTAAAGGTTTTGATACATCGGGAGTTTTTTCTGATTATTTGTAAGCTTTTTCTATTTGAAGTTAGGCACTGGGCATCCCTATTACTGCCCTTTTCTCATGCGATGGCGAGTGAATAAACACTCGACCTGAGAATAACCTGCTGATACGTCTCCAACATATCTATAATTTTTGATTGCTCCATGCTATATTATCTACTGTTTTGGACATTATTGGGCTTTATTATCCACTTTTATATTATTTTTGGTACTAACCTATTAACCGGAGGCCCAGCCCAGAATTGCTGTTTTTTTGCCTATTTTAGGGTTTTGAAGAAATGGAATATCAAACGGAGTCCAAACGGAATGAAACCTTCGGGAATGTGATTTTCTCACCGAACATGGTCCAGGAGACTTGGACCCTACGTCAAGCAACCAACAGGGAGGCCACGAGGTAGGGGGCGCGCCTACCCCCCAGGCGCGCCCTCCACCCTCATGGGCCCCCTGTTGCTCCATCGACGTACTTCTTCCTCCTATATATACTTACGTACCCCCAAATGATCAGATACAGAGCCAAAACCCTAATTCCACCGCCATAACTTTCTGTATCCACAAGATCCCATCTTGGGGCCTGTTCCGGAGGTCCGCCGGAGGGGGCATCGATCACGGAGGGCTTCTACATCAACACCATAGCCTCTCTGATGAAGTGTGAGTAGTTTACCTCAGACCTACGGGTCCTTAGTTATTAGCTAGATGGATTCTTCTCTCTTTTTGGATCTCAATTCAAAGTTCCCCCCTCTCTTGTGGAGATCTATTCGATGTAATCTTCTTTTGTGGTGTGTTTGTTGAGACCGATGAATTGTGGGTTTATGATCAAGTTTATCTATGAACAATATTTGAATCTTGTCTGAATTCTTTTATGTATGATTGGTTATCTTTGCAAGTCTCTTCAAATTATCAGTTTGGTTTGGCCTACTAGGTTGATCTTTCTTGCAATGGGAGAAGTGCTTATCTTTGGGTTCAATCTTGCGGTGTCCTTTCCCAGTGATAGTAGGAGCAGCAAGGCACGTATTGTATTGTTGCCATCGAGGATAACAAGATGGGGTTTTCATCATATTGCATGAGTTTATCCCTCTACATCATGTCATCTTGCTTAAAGCGTTACTCTGTTCTCTTGAACTTAATACTCTAGATGCATGCTGGATAGCGGTTGATGTGTGGAGTAATAGTAGTAGATGCAGGCAGGAGTCAGTCTACTTGTCTCGGACGTGATGCCTATATACATGATCATACCTAGATATTCTCATAACTATGCTCAATTCTGTCAATTGCTCAACAGTAATTCGTTCACCCACCGAAAAATACCTATGCTCTTGAGAGAAGCCACTAGTGAAACCTATGTCCCCTGTGTCTATTGATGTCTACTACATGACCTTCTTCTTGTAGACGTTGTTGGGCCTCCAAGTGGAGAGGTTTGTAGGACAGTAGCAAATTTCCCTCAAGTGGATGACCTAAGGTTTATCAATCTGTAGGAGGCGTAGGATGAAGATGGTCTCTCTCAAGCAACCCTACAACCAAATAACAAAGAGTCTCTTGTGTCCCCAACACACCCAATACAATGGTAAATTGTATAGGTGCACTAGTTCGGCGAAGAGATGGTGATACAAGTGGTATATGGATAGTGGATAAAGGTATTTGTAATATGAAAATATATAAATAGCAAGGTAACTAGTGATAAAAGTGAGCGTAAACGGTATTGCAATGATAGTAAATAAGGCCTAGGGTTCATACTTTCACTAGTGCAAGTCCTCTCAACAATAACATAATTGGATCACATAACTATCCCTCAACATGCAACAAAGAGTCACTCCAAAGTCACTAATAGCGCAGAACGAACGAAGAGATTGTGGTAGGGTACGAAACCACCTCAAAGTTATTCTTTCCAATCAATCTGTTGGGCTATTCCTATAAGTGTCACAAACAGCCCTAGAGTTCGTACTAGAATAACACCTTAAGACACAAATCAACCAAAACCCTAATTTCACCTAGATACTCCAATGTCACCTCAAGTATCCGTGGGTATGATTATACGATATGCATCACACAATCTCAGATTCATGTATTCAACCTACACATAGAACCTCAAAGAGTGCCCCAAAGTTCCTACCGAAGAATCACGACGAAAACGTGTGCCAACCCCTATGCATAGGTTCATGGGCGGAACCCGCAAGTTGATCACCAAAACATACATCAAGTGAATCACGTGATATCCCATTGTCACCACATATACGCATGGCAAGACATACATCAAGTGTTCTCAAATCTTTAAAGACTCAATCCGATAAGATAACTTCAAAGGGAGAACTCAATTCATTACAAGAGAGTAGAGTGGGGAGAAAAAATCATAAGATCCAACTATAATAGCAAAGCTCGCGATACATCAAGATCGTATCACCTCAAGAACACGAGAGAGAGAGAGAGAGAGAGAGAGAGAGAGAGAGAGATCAAACACATAGCTACTAGTACATACCCTCGGCCCCGAGGGAGAACTACTCCCTCATCATCATGGGGAGCACCGGGATGATAAAGATGGCCACCGGAGAGGGATTGCCCCCTCCGGCAGGGTGCCATAACGGGTCTAGATTGGCTTCCGGTGGCTACGGAGGCTTCTGGCGGCGGAACTCTCGATCTATTGTGCTCCCGGATGTTTTTAGGGTATATGGAGATATATAGGTGGAAGAAGTATGTCAGAGGGGCCACGAGGGGCCCACGAGGGTGGAGGGCGCGCCCTAGGGGGGTGGGCGTGCCCCCCTACCTCGTGGCCTCCTCGAAGCTTCCCTTACATGCACTTCAAGTCTTTTGGGCTTCTTTCCTTCCAAAAATGAGTTCCGTGAAGTTTCAGGTCAATTGGACTCCGTGTGATTTTCCTTTTCTTCGAAAACCTAAAACAAGGTAAAAACAGAAACTAGCATTGGGCTCTGGGTTAATAGGTTAGTCCCAAAAATGATATAAAAGTGTATAAAAAAGCCCATAAACATCTAAAACAGTAGATAATATAGCATGGAGCAATCAAAAATTATAGATACGTTGGAGACGTATCAACATCCCCAAGCTTAATTCCTGCTCGTCCTCGAGTAGGTAAATGATAAAAATAGAATTTTTGCTGCGGAGTGCTACTTGGCATAATTTCAATGTAATTCTTCTTAATTGTGGCATGAATATTCAGATCCGAAAGATTCAAGATAAAAGTTCATATTGACATAAAAATAATAATACTTCAAGCATACTAACAAAGTAATCATGTCTTCTCAAAATAACATGGCCAAAGAAAGTTATCCCTACAAAATCATATAGTCTGGCTATGCTCCATCTTCACCACACAAAATATTTAAATCATGCACAACCCCGATGACAAGCCAAGCAATTGTTTCATACTTTTGATGTTCTCAAACTTTTTCGATCTTCACGCAATACATGAGCGTGAGCCATGGATATAAAACTATAGGTGGAATAGAGTAGTGGTTGTGGAGAAGACAAAAAGGAGAAGATAGTCTCACATCAACTAGGCGTATCAACGGGCTATGGAGATGCCCATCAATAGATATCAATGTGAGTGAGTAAGGATTGCCATGCAATGGACGCACTAGAGCTATAAATGTATGAAATCTCAACAAAAGAAACTAGTGGGTGTGCATCCAACTCGCTTGCTCACGAAGACCTAGGGCATTTTGAGGAAGCCCGTCATTGGAATATACAAGCCAAGTTCTATAATGAAAGATTCCCACTAGTATATGAAAGTGACAACATAGGAGACTCTCTATCATTAAGATCATGGTGCTACTTTGAAGCACAAGTGTGGTAAAAGGATAGTAGCATTGCCCCTTCTCTCTTTTTCTCTCATTTTTTTATTTGGGCCTTTTCTCTTTTTTGATGGCCTCTTTTTTTTCGTCCGGAGTCTCATCCCGACTTATGGGGGAATCATAGTCTCCATCATCCTTTCCTCACTGGGACAGTGCTCTAATAATGATGATCATCACACTTTTATTTACTTACAACTCAAGAATTACAACTCGATACTTAGAACAAAATATGACTCTATATGAATGCCTCCGGCGGTGTACCGGGATGTGCAATGATGCATGAGTGACATGTATGAAAGAATTATGAACGGTGGCTTTGCCACAAATACAATGTCAACTACATGATCATGCATAACAATATGACAATGATGAAGCATGTCATAATAATGGAACAGTGGAAAGTTGCATGGCAATATATCTCGGAATGGCTATGGAAATGCCATAATAGGTAGGTATGGTGGCTGTTTTGAGGAAGGTATATGGTGGGTGTAAGATACCGGCGAAAGGTGTGCGGTATTAGAGAGGCTAGCAAAGGTGGAAGGGTGAGAGTGCGTATAATCCATATACCTTCCTCCAAAAATTATGAAAGAAAATTCAAACTCTAGTAAATTTATCATATCTTAATATGCAAAAGGTTTCAACGTGTTATCACATTCTAACTTTTCTAGGGATTATTGCAACAGCGGTAAACTTTCTGTTTTCAAACAACAACATGAAGACTTGTAAAATAGGCATAGTAAAGGCTATTAATGCCACTTTTATTGAAATAAAAGATGCAAAACAATTTTATAAATAACAGAAAGCAAATCCTAACAAAATAAATTGACGCTCCAAGAAAAACACATATCATGTGGTAAATAAAAATATAGCTCCAAGTAAAGTTACCGATGGAAGTAGACGAAAGAGGGGATGCCTTCCGGGGCATCCCCAAGCTTAGGCTCTTGGTTGTCCTTGAATATTACCTTGGAATGCCTTGGGAATCCCCAAGTTTAGTCTCTTGCCACTCCTTATTCCATATTCCATCGAATCTTTACTCAAAACTTGAAAACTTCACAACACAAAACTTAACAGAAAACTCGTAAGCTCCATTAGTATAAGAAAATAAATCACCACTTAGGTACTGTTGTGAACTAATTCTAAATTCATAGTGGTGTAATATCTACTTTATTACAACTTCTCTATGGTTTATAAACTATTTTACTAGCCATAGATTCATCAAAATAAGTAAACAACACATGAAAAACAGAATCTGTCAAAAACAGAACAGTCTGTAGTAATATGTAACTAACGCAAACTTTTGGAACCCCAAAAATTCTAAAATAAATTGCAGGACCTGATTAATATATCTATTAATCATCTGCAAAAAGAATTAACTAAATATCACTCTCCAATAAAAAATTGCAGCAATTCTCGTGAGCGCTAAAGTTTCTGTTTTTGACAGCATGATCAACAAGACTTTCCCCAAGTCTTCCCAACGGTTCTACTTGGAACATACACTAGTTAAAACATAAAAACTCAATCATAACAGAGGCTAGATAAATTATTTATTACTAAACAGGAGCAAAAAGTAAGGAACGAAAATAAATTTGGGTTGCATCCCAACAAGCGCTATCGTTTAACGCCCCTAGCTAGGCATGATGGTTTCAATGATGCTCACATAAACGATAAGAATTGAAACATAAAGAGAGCATCATGAAGAATATTACTAGCACATTTAAGTCTAACCCACTTCCTATGCATAGGGATTTTGTGAGCAAACAACTTGTGGGAACAATAATCAACTAGCATAGGAGGGCAAAACAAGCATAACTTCAAAACTTTAAGCACATAGAGAGGAAACTTGATATTATTGCAATTCCTACAAGCATAAGTTCCTCCCTCATAATAATTTTCAGTAGCATCATGAAATAATTTCAACAATATAACCAGCACCTAAAGCATTCTTTTCATGATCTACAAGCATAGAAAATTTACTACTCTCCACATAAGCAAAATTCTTCTCGTGAATAATAGTGGGAGCAAACTCAACAAAATAATTATCATGTGAGGCATAATCCAATTGAAAACTAAAATCATGATGACAAGTTTCATGGATATAATTATTCTTTATAGCATACATGTCATCACAATAATCATCATAGATAGCAACTTTGTTCTCATAATCAATTGGAACCTCTTCCGGAATAGTGGATTCATCACAAAATAAAGTCATGACCTCTCCAAATCTAGTTTCATCAATATAATCATCATAAATAGGAGGCATGCTTTCATCATAATAAATTTGCTCATCAAAACTTGGGGGACAAAAAATATCATCTTCATCAAACATAGCTTCCCTAAGCTTGTGGCTTTGCATATAATTAGCATCATGGATATTTAAGGAATTCATACTAACAACATTGCAATCATGCTCATCATTCAAATATTTAGTGACAAACATTCTAATGCATTCTTCTTCTAGCACTTGAGCACAATTATCGGAATCCTTATTTTCATGATAGATACTAAAAAGATGAAGCATATGAGGTAACCTTAATTCTATATTTTTTATAATTTTCTTTTATAAACTAAACTAGTGATAAAACAAGAAACTAAAAGACTCGATTGCAAGATCTAAAGATATACCTTCAAGCACTCACCTCCCCGGCAACGGCGCCAGAAAAGAGCTTGATGTCTACTACACAACCTTCTTCTTGTAGACGTTGTTGGGCCTCCAAGTGCAGAGGTTTGTAGGACAGTAGCAAATTTCCCTCAAGTGGATGACCTAAGGTTTATCAATCCGTAGGAGGCGTAGGATGAAGATGGTCTCTCTCAAGCAACCCTGCAACCAAATAACAAAGAGTCTCTTGTGTCCCCAACACACCCAATACAATGCTAAATTGTATAGGTGCACTAGTTCGGCGAAGAGATGGTGATACAAGTGGTATATGGATAGTGGATAAAGGTATTTGTAATATGAAAATATAAAAACAGCAAGGTAACTAATGATAAAAGTGAGCGTAAACGGTATTGCAATGATAGTAAACAAGGCCTAGGGTTCATACTTTCACTAGTGTAAGTCCTCTCAACAATAACATAATTGGATCACATAACTATCCCTCAACATGCAACAAAGAGTCACTCCAAAGTCACTAATAGCGCAGAACAAACGAAGAGATTATGGTAGGGTACGAAACCAGCTCAAAGTTATTATTTCCAATCAATCTGTTGGGCTATTCCTATAAATGTCACAAACAGCCCTAGAGTTCGCACTAGAATAACACCTTAAAACACAAATCAACCAAAACCCTAATGTCACCTAGATACTCCAATGTCACATCAAGTATCCGTGGGTATGATTATATGATATGCATCACACAATTTCAGATTCATCTATTCAACCTACACACAAAACCTCAAAGAGTGCCCCAAAGTTCCTACCGGAGAATCACGACGAAAACGTGTGCCAACCCCTATGCATAGGTTCATGGGAGGAACCCGCAAGTTGATCACCAAAACATACATCAAGTGAATCACGTGATATCCCATTGTCACCACAGATACGCACGGTAAGACATACATCAAGTGTTCTCAAATCTTTAAAGACTCAATCCGATAAGATAACTTCAAAGGGAGAACTCAATTCATTACAAGAGAGTAGAGGGGGGATAAAACATCATAAGATCCAACTATAATAGCAAAGATCGCGATACATCAAGATCGTATCACCTCAAGAACACGAGAGAGAGAGAGAGAGAGAGATCAAACACATAGCTACTAGTACATACCCTCACCCCCGAGGGAGAACTACTCCCTCCTCGTCATGGAGAGCACCGAGATGATGAAGATGGCCACCGGAGAGGGATTGCCCCCTCTAGCAGGGTGCCGGAATGGGTCTAGATTGGCTTTCGGTGGCTCCGGAGGCTTCTGGCAGCGGAACTCCCGATCTATAGTGCTCCCGGATGTTTTTAGGGTATATGAAGATATATAGGCGGAAGAAGTACATCAGGGGGGCACGAGGGGCCCACGAGGGTGGAGGGCGCACCCTAGGGGGGTGGGCGCGCCCCCTACCTCATGGCCTCCTCGAAGCTTCCCTTACGTGCACTTCAAGTCTTCTCGGCTTCTTTCCTTCCAAAAATGAGTTCCGTGAAGTTTCAGGTCAATTGGACTCCGTGTGATTTTCCTTTTCTTCGAAACCCTAAAACAAGGTAAAAACAAAAACTGGCACTGGGCTCTGGGTTAATAGGTTAGTCCCAAAAAATGATATAAAAGTGTATAATAAAGCCCATAAACATCCAAAACAGTAGATAATATAGCATGGAGCAATCAAAAATTATAGATACGTTGGAGACGTATCATCTATCTTCATCATATTAATCTTCCAATACTTAGTTATTTTCATTGCTTTTATTTTACTTTGCATCTTTATCATAAAAATACCAAAAATATTATCTTATCATATCTATCAGATCTCACTCTCGAAAGTGACAGTGTAGGGATTGACAACCCCTTATCGCGTTGGTTGCAGGATTTATTTGTTTTGTGTAGGTGCGAGGGACTCACGCATAGCCTCCTACTGGATTGATACCTTGGTTCTCAAAATCTAATGGAAATACTTACGCTACTTTGCTGCACCACCCTTTCCTCTTCAAGGGAAAACCAACGCAAGTGCTCAAGAGGTAGCAAGAAGGATTTCTGGCGCCGTTACCGGGGAGGTCTACGCAAAAGTCAAACATACCAAGTACCCATCACAAACCCTTATCTCCCGCATTACATTATTTGCCATTTGCCCCACTTCACCCTTGCCGTTTTATTCGCCCTCTCTCTCTATCCTCCCTCTGTTTCCCGTTTGCCTCTTTTTGCCCATTTCTTGTTTGCTTGTGTGTTGGATTGCTTGCTTGTCACGATGGCTCAAGATAACACTAAATTGTGTGACTTTACCAATACCAACAACAATGATTTTATTAGCACTTCGATTGCTCCTCTTACCGATGTTGAATCTTGTGAAATTAATGCTGCCTTGCTGAATCTTGTCATGAAAGATCTGTTTTCCGGCCTTCCTAGTGAAGATGCCGCTACCCATCTAAATAGCTTCGTTGATTTGTGTGCTATGCAAAAGAAGAAAGATGTTGATAATGACATTGTTAAATTGAAGCTATTTCCTTTTTCGCTTAGAGATCGTGCTAAAGCTTGGTTTTCGTCTTTGCCTAAAAATAGTATTGATTCATGGAATAAGTGCAAAGATGCTTTTATCTCTAAGTATTTTCCTCCCGCTAAGATCATCTCTCTTAGAAACCATATTATGAATTTTAAGCAACTTGATCATGAACATGTTGCACAAGCTTGGGAGAGGATGAAATTAATGATACGTAATTGCCCTACTCATGGTTTGAATTTGTGGATCATTATACAAAAATTTTATGCCGGATTGAATTTTGCTTCTAGAAATCTTTTAGATTCGGCCGCGAGAGGCACTTTTATGGAAATCACTTTAGGAGAAGCTACTAAACTCCTAGATAATATTATGGTTAATTATTCTCAATGTCACACTGAAAGATCTACTAATAAGAAAGTGCATGCGATAGAAGAAATTAATGTTTTGAGTGGAAAGATGGATGAACGTATGAAATTATTTGCTAATAAAAGTGTTTCTTCTGATCCTAATGATATGCCTTTGTATACTTTGATTGACAATAATAATGAATCTATGGATGTGAATTTTGTTGGTAGGAACAATTTTGGTAACAACGCGTATAGAGGAAACTTTAATCCTAGGCCTTATCCTAGCAATTCCTCTAATAATTATGGTAATTCCTACAACAATTCTTATGGAAATTATAATAATATGCCCTCTGATTTTGAATCTAATATTAAAGAATTTATTACTTCGCAAAAGAATTTCAATGCTTTGATTGAAGAAAAATTGCTTAAGATTGATGAGTTGGCTAGGAACGTTGATAGAATTTCTCTTGATGTTGATTCGTTGAAACTTAGATCTATTCCACCTAAGCATGATATGAATGAGTCTCTCAAAGCCATGAGAATTTCCATTGATGAGTGCAAAGAAAGAACCGCTAGGATGCGTGCTAAGAAAGATTCCTTTATAAAAGCGTGTTCTTCTAGTTACCATGATAATAAAGATGAAGATCTAAAAGTTATTGATGTGTCCCCTATTAAATCCTTGTTTTGCAATATGAATCTTGATAATTATGGGACTGAATATGATCCACCTTTACCTAGACGGCATTCCAAAAATTCGGAGTCTTTAGATCTTGATGCTAAAATTGTTAAAAGTGGGATTGAAGAAGACAAAACTTTAAATATTTATGAACCCACTATTTTGGATTTCAAGGAATTTAATTATAATAGCTGCTATTTGATAGATTGTATTTCCTTGTTACAATCTGTGCTAAATTCTCCTCATGCTTATAGCCAAAATAAAGCTTTTACCAAACATATCGTTGATGCTTTGTTGCAATCTTATGAAGAAAACCTTGAGTTGGAAGTTTCTATCCCTAGAAAACTTTATGATCAGTGGGAACCCACTATTAAAATTAATATTAAAGATCATGAATGCTATGCTTTGTGTGATTTGGGTGCTAGCGTTTCCACGATTCCAAAGACTTTGTGTGATTTGTTAGGTTTCCGTAATTTTGATGATTGCTCTCTAAACTTGCACCTTGTGGATTCCACTATTAAGAAACCTATGAGAAGAATTAATGATGTTCTTATTGTTGCCAATAGGAATTATGTGCCCATAGATTTTATTGTTCTTGACATAGATTGCAATCCTTCATGTCATATTATTCTTGGTAGACCTTTCCTTAGAACGATTGGTGCAATTATTGATATGAAGGAAGGAAATATTAGGTTTAAATTTCCGTTAAGGAAAGGCATGGAACACTTTCCTAGAAAGAAAATTAAATTACCTTATGAATCTATTATGAGAGCCACTTATGGATTGCCTACCAAAGATGGCAATACCTAGATCTATCCTTGCTTTGTATGCCTAGCTAGGGGCGTTAAACGATAGCGCTTGTTGGGAGGCAACCCAATTTTATTTTTATTCCTTGCTTTTTGATCCTGTTTAGTAATAAATAATTTATCTAGCCTCTGTTTTGGTTGTGTTTTTTGTGTTTAATTAGTGTTTGTGCCAAGTAGAACCGTTGGGAAGACTTGGGGAAAGTCTTGTTAACCTTGCTGTAAAAAATATAAACTTTAGCGCTACCGAGAACTGCTGCCATTTTTACTTGGAAAGTGATATTTAGTTAATTATTTTTTCAGATGATTAATAGATACATTACTCACGTCCAGAATTTATTTTAGAATTTTTGGGGTTCCAGATCTTGCGCTAGCTACATATTACTACAGACTGTTATGTTTTTGACAGATTCTGTTTTTCGTGTGTTGTTTGCTTATTTTGATGAATCTATGGCTAGTAAAATAGTTTATAAACAATAGAGAAGTTGGAATACAGTAGGTTTAACACCAATATAAATAAAGAATGAGTTCATTACAGTACCTTGAAGTGATCTTTTGTTTTCTTTCGCCGACGGAGCTCACGAGATTTTCTACTTTAAGTTTTGTGTTGTGAAGTTTTCAAGTTTTGGGTAAAGATTTGATGGATTATGGAACAAGGAGTGGCAAGAGGCTAAGCTTGTGGATGCCCATGGCACCCCCAAGATAATCTAAGGACACCTAAAAGCCAAAGCTTGGGGATGCCCCGGAAGTCATCCCCTCTTTCGTCTACTTCTATCGGTAACTTTAGTTGGAGCTATATTTTTATTCACCACATGATATGTGTTTTGCTTGGAGCATCTTGTATGATTTGAGTCTTTATTTGTTAGTTTACCACAATCATCCTTGCTGTACACACCTTTTGAGAGAGACACACATGATTCAGAAATTATTAGAATACTCTATGTGCTTCACTTATATCTTTTGAGTTATATAGTTTTGCTCTAGTACTTCACTTATATCTTTTAGAGCACGGTGGTGGATTTGTCTTATAGAAACTATGATCTCTCATGCTTCACTTAGATTAATTTGAGAGTCTTAAATAGCATGGTAACTTGCTTAAATAATCGTAATATGCTAGGTATACAAGATTAATAATAAAATTCTCTTATGAGTGTGTTGAATACTATGAGAAGTTTGATACTTGATAATTGTTTTGAGATATGGAGATGGTTATATTAGAGTCATGCTAGTTGAGTAGTTGTGAATTTGAGAAATACTTGTGTTAAAGTTTGTGATTCTCGTAGCATGCACGTATTGTGAACCGTTATGTGATGAAGTCGGAGCATGATTTATTTATTGATTGTCTTCCTTATGAGTGGCAGTCGGGGACGAGCGATGGTCTTTTCCTACCAATCTATCCCCCTAGGAGCATGCGCGTGTCGGTGTACTAGAATAGGGGTACCCTAGTACCCCGAACTTGTGCACGGGCAGTTGCAGCACCCCGCGGCAAGGCTTGCCGGGTGAACGCCAAGATCCTCCATGGTTCCCTTGGAGCCATTCAAGAACAAAGTATTTAAGCTCAGGAGACAAGGCCCCGACAAGAGGAGCTTGCCGGGAAGGCCAACCAGGACACTCCAAGGAACTTGCCGCGACGCGCCTCGCGCTCCGGCAAGGCAACAAGGCCCCGGCAAGAGGAGCTTGCTGGGAAGACCAACCAAGGTACCTCAAGGCCCGGTAAGCGACAAGCCTCCGGACCAGACAAGATAACAGTAGCAGCAAGGTGCTTGCCACGGCACGCGGCCACTCTGTGCCCACGCTCCAGCGCATCCACCAACGTGTCGCCCTGGGGGCTTCTCCAGGCGTGTGTGGCGGGAGGCTGTGCAGCCAGCGGTGCGCAGGGACATGCGAAGCTGACAAGATCGCCATCGTGGCGAACGGTGGCGCCCCTAACGGTCCTTTTCTGCACTGTTTGGGCGATGCAGACGGGCACTTAATGCCCTTGTCCCCTGCCGTCAGGGTTAGGTAGGGTGCACTGTACAAGTAGCTGTACCAACCACCTCACTTTTTACATTTGTACCCTTCTCTACGTTGCCACCTGTCGGTGACCCCTTTGGCGTATAAAAGGAGGCCCATGCGCAACGTAGGGGGGGTTCGGGGGGGTTGGTTTTGACTCATTTGTAACCCAGAAAGACACTACGCTCTCTCTCTAAAGCAAGAACAGAATAGAACCAGACAAGCAGCAGTAGGAGTATTATCTCTCCGGAGAGCTCCGAAGCTGGGTAAACTGCTCGTGTGCTTCGCCTCGATCTGCTCTTCGTGCGATCTCCGCCCCCCGCCGAACCGAAAGGGGCCCGGTCTGCCGGCCCCATAGGTGTTCGAGGATCAGTTTCCCCGACATCTGTGGCGCGCCAGGTAGGGGGCGTTGAGATTGTGTGAACCTGATCCGGCATTCACACGAGCTAGATCTTCATTCCCTTCATCAACATGCCACCGAAGAAGAAGACTTCGGTGGCAACCGCTCCATCCACGTCACTTCCGCCACCGTTGGAGCAAACGGGTGGTGGAATGGACGCCGGCGGAAGAATGGACGTCGACGAGGAAGCCCATGATGCCGCCAGGTCCAAGAACAAGGCTGCACAAACATCGGCGACTGTACATGTTCCACGCCACACTCAGGAGGCGCAAGACCAACAGCGTCATGGCACTAGCAGTGCCATACGCATGATAGGCCAAGACCAAGCTGGTGGATCTCGGGGCGCTCAAGACCAGCATGCATGCCAGCGTGCTGGCACGAGCGGGGCACGGTCACCTGGACGGGATACTGCTCCTTCCAACATAGTTAGAAGTCCGAGCACGTCCCGCTCCTCGCGCCGTCCGCCACTGCCACCCACCACTCCAGCAGAAGCTTTGGCGCGAGCTCAACTTCTCCTAGATTACCCTCCAACGTCGGACAAGATCGACGAATGGAGGGCCACGATTCAGAGTCTCATCGGCTACGCCAACGACGACACTCCACAGCGGCCGAGCGCGTCACCGCCGCGGCAGGGTTGCCAGGCGCGACCGGTGGCGACGAAACGGGTGGAGGTGCAACTACCATGCAATCACCGCCCCGAAGGCCAAGATCTCTGACTCGCCGGATCCACCTCGACAGCGACTCCACTGCATCGTCGGATCCACGAGCTCGTCGCGATCAGCGCCAAGTCCTTCATGATCGGCAACAAGAAGACGCTCGAACTCGCATCGAGCGCCGAAGAGAAGCGCGACGTCAATCCGACAAGCGCGCTGGGCCCTCTGATGACATGCATGCGCCAGGGGAACCAGGCGATCTGCCGTACGCGGTAGGTTGCCCTGCGTTCACTCGTGAGCTGCGGCAAGTCCAGTGGCCCAGCACGAAAAACTTCAAGCCAGACGTACCGGAGAAGTACGACGACAAGACGCATCCATCAGAGTTCCTCGGCATCTACACCATCGCGGTGCAGGCTACCGGGGGACGGGATGACAAGATCCTTGCCAGCTACTTCCCGCTGGTGCTCAAGCCCAACGTCAGATCTTGGCTCATGCACTTGCCGGACAACTCAATATCCTCTTGGGCTGATCTGTGCCATCAATTCGTCGGCGCCTTCACAGGCGGACACAAGCCTCATGGTCAGGAGAGTGTGAAGGAAATATGCCCTAGAGGCAATAATAAAGTTATTATTTATTTCCTTATTTTATGATAAATGTTTATTATTCATGCTAGAATTGTATTAACCGAAAACATAATACATGTGTGAATACATAGACAAACATAGTGTCACTAGTATGCCTCTACTTGACTAGCTCGTTAATCAAAGATGGTTATGTTTCCTAACCATGAACAAAGAGTTGTTATTTGATTAACGAGGTCACATCATTAGTAGAATGATCTGATTGACATGACCCATTCCATTAGCTTAGCACCCGATCGTTTAGTATGTTGCTATTGCTTTCTTCATGACTTATACATGTTCCTATGACTATGAGATTATGTAACTCCCGTTTACCGGAGGAACACTTTGGGTACTACCAAACGTCACAACGTAACTGGGTGATTATAAAGGAGTACTACAGGTGTCTCCAATGGTCGATGTTGGGTTGGCGTATTTCGAGATTAGGATTTGTCACTCCGATTGTCGGAGAGGTATCTCTGGGCCCTCTCGGTAATACACATCACATAAGCCTTGCAAGCATTACAACTAATATGTTAGTTGTGAGATGATGTATTACGGAACGAGTAAAGAGACTTGCCGGTAACGAGATTGAACTAGGTATTGGATACCGACGATCGAATCTCGGGCAAGTAACATACCGATGACAAAGGGAACAACGTATGTTGTTATGCGGTCTGACCGATAAAGATCTTCGTAGAATATGTAGGAGCCAATATGGGCATCCAGGTCCCGCTATTGGTTATTGACCGGAGACGTGTCTCGGTCATGTCTACATTGTTCTCGAACCCGTAGGGTCCGCACGCTTAAGGTTACGATGACAGTTATATTATGAGTTTATGCATTTTGATGTACCGAAGGTTGTTCGGAGTCCCGGATGTGATCACGGACATGACGAGGAGTCTCGAAATGGTCGAGACATAAAGATTGATATATTGGAAGCCTATGTTTGGACATCGGAAGTGTTCCGGGTGAAATCGGGATTTTACCGGGTTACCGAGAGGGTTACCGGAACCCCCCGGGAGCTATTTGGGCCATAGTGGGCCTTAGTGGAAAAGAGAAGGGGCTGCCCTAGATGGGCTGCGCGCCCCCCCCCTTCCCCTAGTCCTATTAGGACTAGGAGAGGTGGCCGGCCCCCTCCTCCTCTTTTCCCCTCCGAGGAATCCTAGTTGGACTAGGATTGGAGGGGGAATCCTACTCCCAGAAGGAGTAGGACTCTCCTGCGCCTCCCCCCCTTGGCCGGCCAGCCTCCCCTCCTCTCCTCCTTTATATACGGAGGCAGGGGCACCTCTAAACACACAAGTTGACACAAGTTGATCCACGTGATCAATTCCTTAGCCGTGTGCGGTGCCCCCTGCCACCATAATCCTCAATAATATTGTAGCGGAGTTTAGGCGAAGCCCTGCTGCTGTAGTTCATCAAGATCGTCACCACGCCGTCGTGCTGACGGAACTCTTCCCCGACACTTTGCTGGATCGGAGTCCGGGGATCGTCATCGAGCTGAACGTGTGCTCGAACTCGGAGGTGCCGTAGTTTCGGTGCTTGATCGGTTGGATCGTGAAGACGTACGACTACTTCCTCTACGTCGTGTCATCGCTTCCGCAGTCGGTCTGCGTAGGGTACGTAGACAATACTCTTCCCCTCGTTGCTATGCATCACATGATCTTTCGTGTGCGTAGGAAATTTTTTGAAATTACTACGAAACCCAACAGTGGTATCAGAGCCAGGTTAATGATGTTGATGTTACATGCACGAGTAGAACACAAGTAAGTTGTGGACGATACAAGTCATACTGCCTACCAGCATGTCATACTTTGGTTCGGCGGTATTGTTGGACGAGACGACCCGGACCAACCTTACGCGTACGCTTACGCGAGACCGGTTCCCTCGACGTGCTTTGCACAGAGATGGCTTGCGGGCGACTGCCTCTCCAACTTTAGTTGAACCAAGTATGGCTACGCCCGGTCCTTGCGAAGGTTAAAACGGAGTCTATTTGACAAACTATCGTTGTGGTTTTGATGCGTAGGTGAGATTGGTTCTTACTTAAGCCCGTAGCAGCCACGTAAAACATGCAACAACAAAGTAGAGGACGTCTAACTTGTTTTTGCAGGGCATGTTGTGATGTGATATGGTCAAGGCATGATGCTGAATTTTATTGTATGAGATGATCATGTTTTGTAAACAAGTTATCGGCAACTGGCAGGAGCCATATGGTTGTCGCTTTATTGTATGCAATGCAATCGCGATGTAATGCTTTACTTTATTACTAAACGGTAGTGATAGTCGTGGAAGCATAAGATTGGCGAGACGACAACGATGCTACGATGGAGATCAAGGTGTCGCGCCGGTGACGATGGTGATCATGACGGTGCTTCGGAGATAGAGATCACAAGCACAAGATGATGATGGCCATATCATATCACTTATATTGATTGCATGTGATGTTTATCTTTTTATGCATCTTATCTTGCTTTGATTGACGGTAGCATTATAAGATGATCTCTCACTAAATTATCAAGAAGTGTTCTCCCTGAGTATGCACCGTTGCCAAAGTTCGTCGTGCCCAGACACCACGTGATGATCGGGTGTGATAAGCTCTACGTCCATCTACAACGGGTGCAAGCCAGTTTTGCACACGCAGAATACTCAGGTTAAACTTGACGAGCCTAGCATATGCAGATATGGCCTCGGAACACGGAGACCAAAAGGTCGAGCGTGAATCATATAGTAGATATGATCAACATAACGATGTTCACCATTGAAAACTACTCCATCTCACGTGATGATCGGTTATGGTTTAGTTGATTTGGATCACGTGATCACTTAGAGGATTAGAGGGATGTCTATCTAAGTGGGAGTTCTTAAGTAATATGATTAAATTGAACTTAAATTTATCATGAACTTAGTCCTGGTAGTATTTTGCAAATCATGTTGTAGATCAATAGCTCGCGTTGTTGCTTCCCTGTGTTTATTTTGATATGTTCCTAGAGAAAATTATGTTGAAAAATGTTAGTAGCAATGTTGCGGATTTGATCCATGATCTGAGGTTAAATCCTCATTGCTGCACAGAAGAATTATGTCCTTGATGCACCGCTAGGTGATAGACCTATTGTAGGAGCAGATGCAAACGTTATGAACGTTTAGCTAGCTCAATATGATGACTACTTGATAGTTTAAGTGCACCATGCTTAACGGCTTAGAATCGGGACTTCAAAGACGTTTTGAACGTCATGGACCATATGAGATGTTCCAGGAGTTGAAGTTAATATTTCAAGCAAATACCCGAGTTGTGAGATATGAAGTCTGCAACAAGTTCTATAGCTAAAAGATGGAGGAGAATCGCTCAACTAGTGAGCATGTGCTTAGATTGTCTGGGTACTACAATCGCTTGAATCAAGTGGGAGTTAATCTTCCAGATAAGATAGTGATTGACAGAATTCTCTAGTCACCATCACCAAGTTAGTAGAACTTCGTGATGAACTATAGTATGCAAGGGATGACAAAAATGATTCCCGAGCTCTTCGTGATGTTGAAATCGACGAAGGTAGAAATCAAGAAAGAGCATCAAGTGTTGATGGTTAACAAGACCACTAGTTTCAAGAAAAGGGCAAAGGGATAGAAGGGAACTTCAAGAAGAACGGCAAGCAAGTTGCTACTCAAGTGAAGAAGCCCAAGTCTGGTCCTAAGCCTGAGACTAAGTGCTTCTACTGCAAAGGGATTGGTCACTGGAAGCGGAATTACCCCAAGTAATTGGCGGATAAGAAGGATGGCAAAGTGAACATAAGTATATTTGATATACATGTTATTGATGTGTACTTTACTAGTGTTTATAGCAACCCCTAAGTATTTGATACTAGTTCAGTTGCTAAGATTAGTAACTTGAAACGGGAGTTGCAGAATAAACAGAGACTAGTTAAGGGTGTAGTGACGATGTGTGTTGGAAGTGGTTCCAAGATTGATATGATCATCATCGCACACTCCCTATAATTTTGGGATTAGTGTTGAACCTAAATAAGTGTTATTTTGTGTTTGCGTTGAGCATGAATATGATTTGATCATATTTATTGTAATACGGTTATTCATTTAAGTAAGAGAATAAATTGTTGTTCTGTTTACGTGAATAAAACCTTATATGGTCATACACCCAATGAAAATAGTTCGTTGGATCTCAATCGTAGTGATACACATAATCATAATATTGAAACCAAAAGATGCAAAGTTAATAATGATAGTGCAACTTATTTGTGGCACTGCCGTTTAGGTCATATTGGTGTAAAGCGCATGAAGAAACTCCATGCTGATGGATTTTGGAATCACTTGATTATGAATCACTTGATGCTTGCAAACCATGCCTCATGGGCAAGATGACTAAGACTCCGTTCTCCGGAGCGAGCAACTGACTTATTGGAAATAATACATACTGATGTATGCGGTCCGATGAGTGTTAAGGCTCACGGCAAGTATCGTTATTTTCTGTACTTCACAGATGATTTGAGCAGATATGGATATATCTACTTAATGAAGCATAAGTCTGAAACATTTGAAAAGTTCAAAGAATTTCAGAGTGAAGTTGAAAATCATCGTAACAAGAAAATAAAGTTTCTACGATCTGATCGTGGAGGAGAATATTTGAGTTACGAGTTTGGTGTACATTTGAAAAACTGTGGAATAGTTTCGCAACTCACGCCCCCCGGAACACCACAGCGTAATGGTGTGTCCGAACGTCGTAATCGTACTTTACTAGATATGGTGCGATCTATGATGTCTCTTACAGATTTACCGCTATCATTTTGGGGATATGCTTTAGAGACGGCCGCATTCACGTTAAATAGGGCACCATCAAAATCCGTTGAGACGACGCCTTATGAACTATGGTTTGGCAAGAAACCGAAGTTGTCGTTTCTTAAAGTTTGGGGCTGCGATGCTTATGTGAAAAAGCTTCAACCTGATAAGCTCGAACCCAAATCGGAGAAATGTGTATTCATAGGATACCCAAAGGAAACTGTTGGGTACACCTTCTATCACAGATCCGAAGGCAAAACATTCGTTGCTAAGAATGGATCATTTCTAGAGAAGGAGTTTCTCTCGAAAGAAGTGAGTGGGAGGAAAGTAGAACTTGACGAGGTAACTGTACCTGCTCCCTTACTGGAGAGTAGTTCATCACAGAAAACTGTTTCAGTGACACCTACACCGGTTAGTGAGGAAGCCAATGATAATGATCATGAAACTTCAGATCAAGATACTACTGAACCACGTAGATCAACCAGAGTAAGATCCGCGCCAGAGTGGTACGGAAATCCTGTTCTGGAAGTCATGCTACTAGATCATGATGAACCTACGAACTATGAAGAAGCGATGGTGAGCCCAGATTCCGCAAAGTGGCTTGAAGCCATGAAATCTGAGATGGGATCCATGTATGAGAACAAAGTATGGACTTTGGTTGACTTGCCCGATAATCGGCAAGCAACTGAGAATAAATGGATTTTTAAGAAGAAGACTGACGCTGATGGTAATGTTACTGTCTACAAAGCTCGACTTGTCGCAAAAAGGTTTTCGGCAAGTTCAAGGGATTGACTACGATGAGACCTTCTCACCCGTAGCGATGCTTAAAGTCCGTCCGAATCATGTTAGCAATTGCCGCATTTTATGATTATGAAATTTGGCAGATGGATGTTAAAACTGCATTCCTGAATGGATTTCTGGAAGAAGAGTTGTATATGATGCAACCAGAAGGTTTTGTCGATCCAAAGGGAGCTAACAAAATGTGCAAACTCCAGCGATCCATCTGTGGACTGGTGCAAGCATCTCAGAGTTGGAATATACACTTTGATGAGTTGATCAAAGCATATAGTTTTATACAGACTTGCGGTGAAGCCTGTAGTTACGAGAAAGTGAGTGGGAGCACTACAACATTTCTGACAAGTATATGTGAATGACATATTGTTGATCGGAAATAATGTAGAATTATTCTGTAAAGCATAAAGGAGTGTTTGAAAGGAGTTTTTCAAAGAAAGGCTTCAGTGAAGCTGCTTACATATTGAGCTTCAAGATCTATAGAGATAGATCAAAACGCTTGATAAGTTTTTTCAATGAGTACATACCTTGACAAGATTTTGAAGTAGTTCAAAATGGAGCAGTCAAAGAAAGAGTTCTTGCCTGTATTACAAGGTGTGAAGTTGAGTAAGACTCAAAGCCCGACCACGGCAGAAGATAGAAAGAGAATGAAAGTCATTCCCTATGCCTTGGCCATAGGTTCTATAAAGTATGTCATGCTGTGTACCAGATCTATTGTACACCCTGCACTGATTTGGCAAGGGAGTACAATAGTGATCTAGAAGTAGATCACTGGACAGCGGTCAGAATTATCCTTAGTGAAATAAGGATATGTTTCTCGATTATGGACGTGACAAAAGGTTCGTCGTAAAAGGATTACGTCGATGCAAGTTTTTGACACTGATCCAGATGATTCTAAGTCTCAATCTGGATACATATTGAAAGTGGGAGCAATTAGCTAGAGTAGCTCCGTACAGAGCATTGCAGACATAGAATTTTGCAAAATACATACGGATCTGAATTTGGCAGGCCCGTTGACTAAATTTTTCTCACAAGAAAAACATGATCACTCTTTGGGTGTCAATCACATAGTGATGTGAACTAGATTACTGAATCTAGTAAACCCTTTTGGGTGTTGGTCACATGATGATGTGAACTATCGATGTTAATCACATGGTGATGTGATCTAGATTATTGACTCTAGTGCAAGTGGGAGACTGAAGGAAATATGCCCTAGAGGCAATAATAAAGTTATTATTTATTTCCTTATTTTATGATAAATGTTTATTATTCATGCTAGAATTGTATTAACCGGAAACATAATACATGTGTGAATACATAGACAAACATAGTGTCACTAGTATGCCTCTACTTGACTAGCTCGTTAATCAAAGATGGTTATGTTTCCTAACCATGAACAAAGAGTTGTTATTTGATTAACGAGGTCACATCATTAGTAGAATGATCTGATTGACATGACCCATTCCATTAGCTTAGCACCCGATCGTTTAGTATGTTGCTATTGCTTTCTTCATGACTTATACATGTTCCTATGACTATGAGATTATGTAACTCCCGTTTACCGGAGGAACACTTTGGGTACTACCAAACGTCACAACGTAACTGGGTGATTATAAAGGAGTACTACAGGTGTCTCCAATGGTCGATGTTGGGTTGGCGTATTTCGAGATTAGGATTTGTCACTCCGATTGTCGGAGAGGTATCTCTGGGCCCTCTCGGTAATACACATCACATAAGCCTTGCAAGCATTACAACTGATATGTTAGTTGTGAGATGATGTATTACGGAACGAGTAAAGAGACTTGCCGGTAACGAGATTGAACTAGGTATTGGATACCGACGATCGAATCTCGGGCAAGTAACATACCGATGACAAAGGGAACAACGTATGTTGTTATGCGGTCTGACCGATAAAGATCTTCGTAGAATATGTAGGAGCCAATATGGGCATCCAGGTCCCGCTATTGGTTATTGACCGGAGACGTGTCTCGGTCATGTCTACATTGTTCTCGAACCCGTAGGGTCCGCACGCTTAAGGTTACGATGACAGTTACATTATGAGTTTATGCATTTTGATGTACCGAAGGTTGTTCGGAGTCCCGGATGTGATCACGGACATGACGAGGAGTCTCGAAATGGTCGATACATAAAGATTGATATATTGGAAGCCTATGTTTGGACATCGGAAGTGTTCCGGGTGAAATCGGGATTTTACCGGGTTACCGAGAGGGTTACCGGAACCCCCCGGGAGCTATTTGGGCCATAGTGGGCCTTAGTGGAAAAGAGAAGGGGCTGCCCTAGATGGGCTGCGCGCCCCCCCCCCCCTTCCCCTAGTCCTATTAGGACTAGGAGAGGTGGCCGGCCCCCTCCTCCTCTTTTCCCCTCCGAGGAATCCTAGTTGGACTAGGATTGGAGGGGGAATCCTACTCCCAGTGGGAGTAGGACTCTCCTGCGCCTCCCCCCTTGGCCGGCCAGCCTCCCCTCCTCTCCTCCTTTATATACGGAGGCAGGGGCACCTCTAAACACACAAGTTGACACAAGTTGATCCACGTGATCGATTCCTTAGCCGTGTGCGGTGCCCCCTGCCACCATATTCCTCGATAATACTGTAGCGGAGTTTAGGCGAAGCCCTGCTGCTGTAGTTCATCAAGATCGTCACCACGCCGTCGTGCTGACGAAACTCTTCCCCGACACTTTGCTGGATCGGAGTCCGGGGATCGTCATCGAGCTGAACGTGTGCTCGAACTCGGAGGTGCCGTAGTTTCGGTGCTTGATCGGTTGGATCGTGAAGACGTACGACTACTTCCTCTACGTCGTGTCATCGCTTCCGCAGTCGGTCTGCGTTGGGTACGTAGACAACACTCTCCTCTCGTTGCTATGCATCACATGATCCTGTGTGCGCGTAGGAAAATTTTTGAAATTACTACGAAACCTAACAAGAACATCCTAAAATACCTGAAAAGGACTAAGGATATGTTTCTCGTATATGGAGGTGACAAAGAGCTCACCGTAAAAGGTTACGTTGATGCAAGCTTTGACACTGATCCGGACGATTCTAAATCGCAAACCGGATACGTGTTTACATTAAACGGTGGAGCTGTCAGTTGGTGCAGTTCTAAACAAAGCGTTGTAGCGGGATCTACATGTGAAGCGGAATACATAGCTGCTTCGGAAGCAGCAAATGAAGGAGTCTGGATGAAGGAGTTCATATCCGATCTAGGTGTCATACCTAGTGCATCGGGTCCAATGAAAATCTTTTGTGACAATACTGGTGCAATTGCCTTGGCAAAGGAATCCAGATTTCACAAAAGGACCAAACACATCAAGAGACGCTTCAACTCCATCCGGGATCTAGTCCAGGTGGGAGACATAGAGATTTGCAAGATACATACGGATCTGAATGTTGCAGACCCATTGACTAAGCCTCTTCCACGAGCAAAACATGATCAGCACCAAGGCTCCATGGGTGTTAGAATCATTACAGTGTAATCTAGATTATTGACTCTAGTGCAAGTGGGAGACTGAAGGAAATATGCCCTAGAGGCAATAATAAAGTTATTATTTATTTCCTTATAATCATGATAAATGTTTATTATTCATGCTAGAATTGTATTTACCGGAAACATAATACATTGTGAATACATAGACAAACATAGTGTCACTAGTATGCCTCTACTTGACTAGCTCGTTAATCAAAGATGGTTATGTTTCCTAACCATGAACAAAGAGTTGTTATTTGATTAACGAGGTCACATCATTAGTAGAATGATCTGATTGACATGACCCATTCCATTAGCTTAGCACCCGATCGTTTAGTATGTTGCTATTGCTTTCTTCATGACTTATACATGTTCCTATGACTATGAGATTATGCAACTCCCGTTTACCGGAGGAACACTTTGGGTACTACCAAACGTCACAACGTAACTGGGTGATTATAAAGGAGTACTACAGGTGTCTCCAATGGTCGATGTTGGGTTGGCGTATTTCGAGATTAGGATTTGTCACTCCGATTGTCGGAGAGGTATCTCTGGGCCCTCTCGGTAATACACATCACATAAGCCTTGCAAGCATTACAACTAATATGTTAGTTGTGAGATGATCTATTACGAAACGAGTAAAGAGACTTGCCGGTAACGAGATTGAACTAGGTATTGGATACCGACGATCGAATCTCGGGCAAGTAACATACCGATGACAAAGGGAACAACGTATGTTGTTATGCGGTCTGACCGATAAAGATCTTCGTAGAATATGTAGGAGCCAATATGGGCATCCAGGTCCCGCTATTGGTTATTGACCGGAGACGTGTCTCGGTCATGTCTACATTGTTCTCGAACCCGTAGGGTCCGCACGCTTAAGGTTACGATGACAGTTATATTATGAGTTTATGCATTTTGATGTACCGAAGGTTGTTCGGAGTCCCGGATGTGATCACGGACATGACGAGGAGTCTCGAAATGGTCGAGACATAAAGATTGATATATTGGAAGCCTATGTTTGGACATCGGAAGTGTTCCGGGTGAAATCGGGATTTTACCGGGTTACCGAGAGGGTTACCGGAACCCCCCGGGAGCTATTTGGGCCATAGTGGGCCTTAGTGGAAAAGAGAAGGGGCTGCCCTAGATGGGCTGCGCGCCCCCCCCCCTTCCCCTAGTCCTATTAGGACTAGGAGAGGTGGCCGGCCCCCTCCTCCTCTTTTCCCCTCCGAGGAATCCTAGTTGGACTAGGATTGGAGGGGGAATCCTACTCCCAGAAGGAGTAGGACTCTCCTGCGCCTCCCCCCCTTGGCCGGCCAGCCTCCCCTCCTCTCCTCCTTTATATACGGAGGCAGGGGCACCTCTAAACACACAAGTTGACACAAGTTGATCCACGTGATCAATTCCTTAGCCGTGTGCGGTGCCCCCTGCCACCATAATCCTCAATAATACTGTAGCGGAGTTTAGGCGAAGCCCTGCTGCTGTAGTTCATCAAGATCGTCACCACGCCGTCGTGCTGACGGAACTCTTCCCCGACACTTTGCTGGATCGGAGTCCGGGGATCGTCATCGAGCTGAACGTGTGCTCGAACTCGGAGGTGCCGTAGTTTCGGTGCTTGATCGGTTGGATCGTGAAGACGTACGACTACTTCCTCTACGTCGTGTCATCGCTTCTGCAGTCGGTCTGCGTAGGGTACGTAGACAATACTCTTCCCCTCGTTGCTATGCATCACATGATCTTGCGTGTGCGTAGGAAAAATTTTGAAATTACTACGAAACCCAACAGAGTGATCTTCATCTGTTCGCCTAGAAGGAAGGAGAGCCCCTGCGTAAGTACATTCAGAGATTCAGCAGTGTGCAGCACAACATCCCAGACGTCCACCCTGCCGCGGTGATCAGCGCGTTCCATCAGAACATGCGGAACCGCAGGATGCGGGAGGAAATGGCGATGTGCAAGATCAGGGACGTCAGTGAGTTATATGCACTGGCCGACAAGTGTGCACGCGCTGAGTAAGGGAGGAGACTCCCCGGAGAGAATGTAGGAGCGGGAGGATCTGACAGTGAAGATGCTGCCCCGTCAAGGAAAAACCGGCGGCGGAACAACAGAAGGAGGAAAGGCAAAGAGGTGCTAGTTGTTGAGCAGTCCGGCAACGGTGGTGGCGCCAAGGAAGCCAAAGCTGGTGACTCCAGCAAGGAGGTTGCCGCGGAGGTGGCGGTCGCCGACAAGCAGGACGGCACCAACAAGCAGTATTGCAAGATCCACCGCACCAAGGGCCATGATCTCCAGAACTGTAAGAAAGTCGAGCAGCTTGTTGAGCAACAGAAAGCTGAATACGAGCGGTGCGACAAGGAGAAGGCCCAGGAAGGTGCTGGGGGATCCGGCAAGAAATGTCCCGGCCGAGGAGGACGCCGCGGCAAGGCCAAGCAGCGGCAAGGAGACAGACCTCCCCGCGGCCGCGACAAGGATGAAGATGACAACGACGATGAAGACATGGATGACGAGGAGACTGATGAGCAGGAGTTCCAAAAAGCCACAGAGGTCCTGTGCGTTGACGGTGGTGCTTCTCTGCATACCTCGCACCGTCAGCTCAAGCAGTGGGTGCGGGAAGTTAATGCAGCAGAACCACCCGTCGAGTCACGCAAGCCTCTGAAATGGTCCGGCACGCCTATCATCTTTGATATTGAGGACCACCCGGATCGCATAACTGCGGTCGGGTGCTTGCCGATGTTGGTTTCACCAACAATCCGCAACCTCAAGGTCACTAAGATGCTAGTTGACGGCGGGGCCGGCTTGAACCTGATCTCCTCCGCGGTGCTCCAGAAACTCCAGATCCCCGACAGCGAGCTCGAAGAGACCGGTACATTTCAAGGAATCAACCCGGGAAGGAGCAAGCCGAAGGGAAAGATCACATTGCCGGTAACATTTGGTAGCGAACTGAACTTCAGGACTGAGAGGGTCACTTTGATGTTGCTGACTTTCCATTACCTTACAATGGAATCCTTGGCCGTCCGGCACTCGCCAAGTTCATGGCAGCCTCTCACTATGCGTACAACGTACTGAAAATGCCAGGCCCGATAAGTGTCATCTCTGTCCCTGGTGACAAGAAGGATGCTCTTATCTGTGCCGACAAGATCTACCGGGAAGCAGCAGCCGCAGCAGAATGCAAGACACTTGCCGCTGAAGCTCCCGGGGGGAAGAAGAAGACCAAGTCCGGCAAGAGCTCTGATGCCCACTCCGGCAAGCGCACCTCTTCGGAGTGCTGCGCTACCGTCGAGGACGCACCATCGAGCTCCACCGGCAAGTGTAAGAAGGCAATGGCAGCTCCACCTGAGACCAAGAAGGTGTCCGCCAAGGAGGATGGCGCTAGTGGTACCTTCACCATCAGCGCCACTCTTGACCCCAAATAGGAAAGCGCACTCGTTGCTTTCCTGCGGGCGAATGTCGACGTGTTCGCATGGTAACCGTCTGATATCCCCGGTGTTCCCAGGAAAGTAATTGAGCACCACCTTGCCGTATGTCCTCATGCGCGGCCCGTCAAGCAGAGAGTCAGGAAGCAGGCAGTGGAGCGCCAAGAATTCATCGCAGAAGAAATCAAGAAGTTGGAAGCAGCAGGCCTTGTCAGAGGAGTGCTCCATCCCACGTGGTTGGCCAATCCTGTTGTTGTGTGCAAGGCTAACGGGAAATGGAGACTTTGTATTGACTTCACTGATGTTAATAAAGCTTGTCCCAAAGACCTATTTCCCTTGCCGCGCATTGACCAGATTGTTGACTCCACAGCCGGATGTGATTTGCTTTCATTTCTTGATGCATACTCAGGATACCATCAGATCTTCATGGCAGAAGAGGATGAAGAGAAAACCGCATTTATCACCCCGTGTGGCACGTACTGCTTCGTACGGATGCCTTTCGGTTTGAAGAATGCTGGTTCAACATTCGCAAGGGTATTCCACCACGCTTTTGAGCCGCAAATGCACAGAAATGTGGAAGCTTACATGGATGACATACTGGTCAAGAGCAAGAACAGGGCGACCCTGATTCAAGATTTAGACGAGACATTTGCAAATCTGTGCAAGATCAACCTCAAGCTTAACCCCGAGAAGTGTGTGTTTGGAGTCCCTTCCGGCAAGCTTCTCGGGTTCTTCGTGTCTCAGCGGGGAATTGAAGCCAATCCCGACAAGATCAAGGCCATTGAGCAGATCGAAGCACCAAAGCGCGTCAAGGATGTATGAAGGCTTGTCGGTTGCGTGGCTGCTCTCAGCAGGTTTATCTCTAGATCTGCTGAGCGCGCCCTGCCATTTTTCAAAATTTTGAAAAAGGTAGGTCCAATGAAATGGACTCCGGAGGCGGAGGCTACGCTGCAGGACTTGAAGAGATACCTGTCCTCCACTCCAACACTTGTCGCACCTAAGCCGCAAGAGAAGTTGCTGCTGTATATAGCGGCAACCAATCAAGTGGTTAGTGCTGCGTTAGTGGCGGAGAGAGAGGCAGATGATGAGCCAGCAACCACGGCAGATGCATCCAGCGACAAGCAGGGGGCATCGCCGACAAGCTCTGGTCCCGACAAAGATGGATCTGCACAGGAGCATGATAAGATGCAGAAGAGAATGGTGCAGCGTCTAGTTTACTTTGTCAGTTCCCTTATGCAGGGGGCTAGATCAAGGTACTCTGGTGTGCAGAAGTTGCTTTTCGGCCTCCTCATGGCCTCGAGAAAGCTGCGCCATTACTTCCAAGCACATGAAATCACAGTCGTCACTCGCTTTCTGCTGAAGAGGATACTGCAAAATCCAGAAGCAACAGGCAGGATTGTCGAGTGGGCGCTGGAACTGTCAAGCTTTGGCCTCAAGTTTGAGAGCACTTCAACTATCCAAAGCAGAGCATTGGCAGAGGTCATAGCAGAGTGGACGCCAACCCCAGATGAAGAAATTCGAGAGACGTGCATCCCCGTTAAAGAGGCAAGCAGAGAGTGGCTGATGTACTTTGATGGTGCCTTCTCGCTGCAAGGCGCTGGTGCAGGCATGCTGCTTGTCGCACCCACCGGAGAGCACCTCAAGTACGTAGTCCAGATGCACTTTCCCAAGGAGCAAGCAACCAACAATACTGTAGAGTATGAAGGATTGCTTGCCGGTCTCAGAATCGCAGCAGACCTTGGGATCAAGAAGCTCATTGTCAGGGGTGACTCACAGCTTGTCGTTCGCCAAGTGAACAAGAACTAGCAGAGTCCATTGATGGAATCATATGTTGATGAAGTGAGGAAGCTAGAAGAGCACTTTGACGGCCTACAGATGGAACATATCCCGAGAGCTCAGAATGACATTGCCGCACTAAAGTTACCTGTGGAACCAGGGATCTTTGTGCTCAAGTTGACTCAACCATCCGTAACACCCTCAACTGGACAAAGCAAGAAGAGGAAGTTGGTTTCTGGCGACTACTTTCCGGCAGAGCTCCCCGAAGCCGCCGCCAAGAAAGTCCCCAAGATCAACACCAAGAATGCTGAGGGGCAGTCTACTCCGGCAAACCTTATGGTTTGTTTTGTTGAAGCAGACGCTCCCGACAAGTTTTGCTCCGGCAAGCTTGCCGGGGAACATCAAGCTCCGGCAGGGCCGCAAGTCCTTGCCGTAGAAGCGGATGTTCTCGCAGTAGCAGATGTGCCTTTAGTCCTTGTTGTCGAGCCACAAGCTCCAGCATGGGCACAGCAGATTGTCCATTTCCTTCAGACAGGAGAACTTCCCGAAGAGCAAGAAGAAGCGGAAAGAGTAGCCCGGCAGTCAAGTATGTACCAGTTTGTCGATAACATACTGTACAGAAGAAGACTCAACAGTGTGAAATTGAAGTGTATTTGCCGGGAAGATGGACAAAAGTTGTTGGCAGAGATACATGGAGGCATATGTGGCCACCACATAGGCGCAAGGGCACTTGCCGGCAAAGCTTTCCGGCAAGGCTTCTTTTGGCCGACAGCCCTCCAGGATGCAACTACACAAGTAACCAAGTGTGAAGCGTGCCAGTTCCTCTCCAAACAGATATACCAGCCAGCTCAAACTCTCCAGACGATCCCTTTATCCTGGCCATTTTCGGTCTGGGGGCTCGATATCCTCGGCCCTTTCCCCTGAGCTGTTGGGGGCTTTGAGTACTTGTACATCGCAATCGACAAGTTCACAAAGTGGCCGGAAGTGCAGCCAGTGAGGAAGGTGACAGCACAGTCAGCAGTCAAGTTCTTCAGGTCAATTGTTTGCCGTTTCGGGATCCCTAACAGGATCATCACCGACAACGGCACGCAATTCACGAGCCGCACCTTCATGCAGTACGTCCAAGACCTTGGCGCCAAGGTCTGCTTCGCTTCTGTTGCTCATCCGAGAAGCAACGGTCAAGCAGAGAGGGCAAATGCTGAAGTGCTGCGCGGGCTCAAGACCAGAACTTTCGACAGGTTGCGCAAGTGCGGAAGAAACTGGATCGAGGAGCTGCCAGTGGTTCTTTGGTCGATCAGAACGACGCCAAATCGAGCCACTGGCCAGACACCTTTCGCTCTAGTCTACGAAGCAGAGGCAGTTCTCCCCACGGAACTCGTATACGGATCGCCTCGAGTGCTCGCTTATGATGAGTTTGAGCAAGAACAGCTGCGACAAGACGACGCGCTGCTCCTTGAGGAAGATCCTCTTCAGGCTGCTGTACGAGCTGCTCGATACCAGCAAGCTTTGCGCCGCTACCATAGCCGCAAAGTTAAGGCCAGAAGCTTCGAGGAAGGCGACCTTGTTCTTCGGCGTGTTCAGTCCGCCAAGAATTCCAACAAGTTGACGCCGAAGTGGGAAGGCCCTTATCGGGTGAGACGAGTCACAAGGCCCGGCGCTGTCCGCCTTGAGACCGAAGATGGCATTCCGGTGAGCAACTCCTGGAACATAGAACATCTTCGTAAGTTTTTCCCGTAGGGAGATGCCGGAACCCCGTTCCGGCAACCACCTTTTGTACAAGTCTTGCCGCTGTTGCATGTAATCCTTTGTACAAAGCCGGGCGCAGATCCCGTGCATAAAAAGAACCCCATGTGCTCCGCACAACTTGTCCATTTCATGCATTAGTTTCTTTCTCGCATGCGTTATCTGACACTTTGTGCAGCACCTACATCCGGTGAGCAGTAACGAGCCGAAGGGCTCCATATCGTTATTTTCTCTTCTTTCTTCTCTTTCAACAAAGTAAAAGAAGGTTCCCTCGCACACATGTTTGCCGGGGGGGAGGAGAAGATTGTGGTATGGACCAGGCGTCGTTCAAGCGAAGTCTTCCCTTGCCGGGAAGCAAACGACAGAAAAGCTAAGTTGCCAAAGTTTGAGCAATCAGTTTTTAAATTTTTGAGTTATCTTCCTCGAACGACCCTGCTTTGTATGGAAAACCTGTGCGCGGAGGAACCAACTCGTGGCTAGTTGCGCCCTTACTTTGTTTCGAGTCTGCTCAACAGCTTAAGTGTGTTGCATCTAGTCGCGACAAGGTTTCTTGTCGGAAGCAGCGCCGCCAGCAGGCTGCTGAAGTTCCGCACTCAGCGCTCGCGGCTCGGGTGCCTGCACCGACAAGTTCCCTAGAAGCGTAGGGTAAAAACATACAAAGGAAGGAATCTAGTAGAGGAAATAACATAGCAATTGATAACAGAAATAAAGTTATATTACAAGATAACTTGTCGCAGCTCTAACAGAATGTTTTCATAACATTATTAGCAGCGGCAAGGGAAAAGAAGAAATGGAAGGCCTAGTCTACGCATCCGCCCTCGACCCTCTTGATCTCGCTCACCTTGTCCACAATGGGTGCGACAAGGGCCTTGAGTGCATCTAGATCGGCGTCAGGCGGCAAGGACCTGAGGACGTTGGTGAAGCTGAGGCCTGGATTGCGGAAGGCCACCTTCATCAGCATCTTCTGGAGAACCCCGGCGCAGATTTTGCGCGACTCGTCGGCCAGCTGCTTCGGGATCCTCTCCCAGAGCCGCTGGAGTGCCGTCGCCACGCCCTTGAAGAACAGGCTGAGCTTGGCGCTGGGTTGAAGACTCTCGTCGGAAGGATACCCAAAGTCCTCCATCCCCAGCTGCGCCAGCTCTTCGTTGATGACTGCGGCAATGTTCACCAGACCCTCGGTCCAGTGCTCCACAGTGTCTCTGAACGAGTTCTGGGTAACTGCAATGCTCTCCAGCAGCGCCGCATCAGCCTTGACCTTCTCCGACAAGGTCTTCTCCCGCTCCTTGACGGCCTCCAGCGTTTGCGTCAGCGTGGCCAGCTTCAGCTCCAGGTCTGCTTTGGAATCCTTGGCAGCGCTGAGCTCCTTGCCCCTCTCAGCGAGAAGACCTTGCAGCTCACCGTGGGCGGCAGCATCCTTCTCACGCTCACGCTTGAGCGCGGCAAGCTCCTCGCCGCTCTTCCCAATATTGGCCTCTAGTTGCGCCACCTTCTCCTCCAGCTCTTTCTTGGCGGCCTCTGCAATTGCCGCAGCGTCGTTTGCCTCCTTGAGCGCCCCGCCAAGTGCTTGCTCGCGCTCGGCGAGCTCTTCCTCGTAGCTGTTGAGGTTGGCCTTCCGCTGCACTAGTTCACCTTCCTGCGCGGACTGCTTCTCGGCGGCCAGCCTTTGCTCCTCCTCAGCTTCGGCCTTCTCGAGAAGGAAGGCCGTGCGCTCCTCGTCGAGTCGCTCCCGCTCCTACGCCAGGGACCGGAGAGCTTCTTGATTGTGGCCCCGGAGCTCCTCGGCGCGCTTCTCCATGTCAACTCCCACCTTCACAACAAGCGCTTCCCGGGAAGCCAGCTTGGCTTGTCGGGCGCGGTAGAGGGACAGCAGCTTCCGCAGCAGCTGCTCCTCCTCAGGATCGCCGCTGCTGCTGCTGGGCGCGTCGACCAACGACAGTCCAACAGAGGCGAGCACCTCCCCGTCGAAAGTTTCCCCCTCGACCGGCACCCTGGAGCTCGATGCCCAGGGTAGCTTGATGAAGATATTGTCGCCGGCCTTCAAGCAGGCGCCGGGCTGGGGCTCCTCGGAGCCCAGCTCCGCAGAAGCGGCAGAGGGATCGGCGGTCGGCGCAGCGCCTGGCGCTCCTGCGGCCTCAGGGTCGTCAGTGCGATCGCCCGACCCCTCGCCGGCTTCTGCAGCGGTAGCCCTGGCGGCCTCCTCGCCGGCGGTCTCATCAGCACCGGCCCCTTCCTCGCCGGCACCCTCTGTCTCCATTGGCTCAGTAGCAGAGGGGTCTGAAGAACAAAGAAGGGAGAAAAATCAATCAAAAATCCAAGAGAAGAAAATCAGAAGAAGAAGAACCCAAGGGAAAGTTTTTGGACAAGTGAATTACCTGCGCCAAGATCTGCAGTTGCGGTCTCGGTTGCCGCAGGATCGACGGTGTTGTCCCTTGCCGGAGAGCGCTCCCTTACCGGGAACCCCTCCCTTGGCGGCGTAGTCGAAGCAGATGGCACTTCGGGACCAGCTTCCGGGCGCTCCTGATGTGGCTGCTCTGCTCCTACACAAATCAACAAGCAAGATATCAACAAAGGAAAAAGCACTCAAGCGCGCCCGGCAGCAGAAGGCTAAACTATGAACTTACGCTGGGGGCTGCGCTGGGGGCTGCTTTGAGGAGTGATTGCCGGGTCCGTCAAGGTGGTCTCGGACCCACCTCCTGCTGACACGGTGGGGTCATCCTCGATGACAATCACCGCGGCCTTGGCCCTCTTCGCCGCTCTCTGGGCCAGCGTCCTGAAAAGAAAGGAGTCCAGATTGGAGCAAGTCAGATACAAGATATAAACAGCAAGATTGAAGAACTACAAGAGCACCAAAGAAACTTACTCTTCTTCCTCCTCGTCGGAGCTGAGCGCGGAAAGATCGAAGTCCGGCCCTCCTCCGGTGCGGCGAGGCGGAGGAGTAGGATCCCTTGCCCGCTTGGCGGGGGCGGTGGCGGTGGCCCGGGAAGATCCTGCTCCAGTTGCCGCTGTTGCGTGAGGCACTCCCGCGGCAACATTGCTTGCCGCGGTAGAGCGCGTCGCACGGCTCGGCGGCTGTTGACCCGGCTGCCACCCCGCTGCGTCCCCGGCCCTGCGAAGGCGCCTTCTTGGCGGGGCCGGGGGCTCCGCCTGCGGCAAGTTTTCTGAAGGCTCGGGCTCCTCCCCGCCGGCCTCGCTCGGCTCGGCTTCGGAACCGGCAGGCTCCTCCTCGCCAATGAACTCCGCGCGCTCGGCAAGGTTTGCCGCCTCTGCAGCCTCCGCCTCCTCCACAGTGAACCCAAACACGCCCGCGGCAGCTGCGGCAGCAACCTCTTCCGCCCTAATGGCGATGCGCTGCAGCTCCTCGTCGGTGGTGTCACGGGTGAGGCTCTTCTGCTCGTCAGCGTGGACCGGCACTTCTCCCAAGTTGTCGAAGAACGCTTGCACGACGTCATCCGCAGGCTCTTGCCAAGTTGGAACGATTCCGTGTGAATCACACAACGGCATCATGGCGCGGATCCGGTCAAGCGAAGAATTGTTGCATAATGGGACAACGCCCCTCGGCAGCGTGAATGGGTGCTGGGGGTCGCGTTTGAACAACTCCAGGAGCATTGCATCCAGCTCCAAGATGGTGAAGTTGTAGTTGAGGCCCGGCCGCAGCCTCATGATGTCCGCTGAGTTCTTGAATTCCCAGGCGGGCCTCCCCCTCTCCTGCAGGGGGGCGATGCGGCGGCGGAGGAAATCTGCGCCTACAGCGCCTACAGTGAGCCCGGCAAGCCTGAGGCGAAGGATCCTAGTAATGGCGATCTTCAGCCTCTCGTCTTCCGGGGCCACGTTGCTCCAGTCATTGCCGCGCACTATTTGAGTTTGGCGCACGGCGGTGAAGGGCTGTGGATTCTCCTCGACAATCCAGCACCACTCCGCTCTCCACTCATCCCACTTGCTGCGGAGCTCACCCTCCAAGTATGCCTCCTTCTTGCCGACTCTCGAGATCCAGACGATCCCTCCGGCAAGCGGCTCTCCTCTCTCTACCCGAGGTATGAAGTAGTGGCGGAAAAGGGCAACACTGGGGTGGACTCCAACAAAGTTTTCGCACAAATGTGCGAAAACTGCCATGGTCAGAACGGCGTTGGGGGTGAAGTCAAGGAGGCGGAAGCCGTATGTGTTCATGATATCACAGAAGAACTCCGAGAAGGGCGAGCAGAGCCCGCAATAGAAGAATAGCGCAAAGAATGGGTACCCGTTTGGAGCCAGCTCCGAAGCAGCGGCCGGGAGTACCCTCGTGCGCGGATGCGCACGGGTCTCCGTCGCCCAAAAGAGGTAGAAGTACTCCCTCAGCTCCTGCACGCCGAGCTGAGGGGAGAAGATCGCCCGCTCCTTCCGCAGTGCCGCGAGCCGCTGCGCCTCGGCCGACTTCACGCCCTTTCCCTTGTCGGCTTTCGGGGCCATGGCGGAGGTGGTGAGGGAGGTCGACGGCGTGGTGATGCTAGTGGCAATGGGGGGCGGAGCGCTGCTCTCTCGGCTTCGAGAAGAAGGGGGGAGCGGCGGAGGTTCGTGAAGATGAAGTAGCAGCAACCAGCGAGCGGGAACGAACTGCCCCTGTTTCCTCTGCTTATAAAGAGGGACGGGGCGGACGTTTCGCCCTTCCGAATAAACAACCACCCACGATCTCTCCCACGATGCCGCATTCAACGCGTGTCGTTATGGGAGAACGCGGTGGATACGGAGCAAGATTCGGTGTGGCCCAGTCCGCGTGTGCCCGTGCCCTGTCTTGGGCCTGGCCCAATAGCGCTCGGCACCGTGTCTGGCCCAGGCCCGGGGGCTCCTGTCGGTGTACTAGAATAGGGGTACCCTAGTACCCCGAACTTGTGCACGGGCAGTTGCAGCACCCCGTGGCAAGGCTTGCCGGGCGAACGCCAAGATCCTCCATGGTTCCCTTGGAGCCATTCAAGAACAAAGTATTTAAGCTCAAGAGACAAGGCCCCGGCAAGAGGAGCTTGCCGGGAAGGCCAACCAGGACACTCCAAGGAACTTGTCGCGACGCGCCTCGCGCTCCGGCAAGGCAACAAGGCCCCGGCAAGAGGAGCTTGCTGGGAAGACCAACCAAGGTACCTCGAGGCCCGGTAAGCGACAAGCCTCCGGACCTGACAAGATAACAGCAGCAGCAAGGCGCTTGCCGCGGCAGGCGGCCACTCTGTGCCCACGCTCCAGCGCATCCACCAACGTGTCACCCTGGGGGCTTCTCCAGGCGTGCGTGGCGGGAGGCTGTGCAGCCAGCGGTGCGCAGGGGCATGCGAAGCTGACAAGATCGCCATCGTGGCGAACGGTGGCGCCCCTAACGGTCCTTTTCTGCACTGTTTGGGCGATGCAGACGGGCACTTAATGCCCTTGTCCCCTGCCGTCAGGGTTAGGTAGGGTGCACTATACAAGTATCTGTACCAACCACCTCACTTTTTACATTTGTACCCTTCTCTGCGTTGCCACCTGTCGGTGACCCCTTTGGCGTATAAAAGGAGGCCCATGCGCAACGTAGGGGGGGTTCGGTTTTGACTCATTTGTAACCCAGAAAGACACTATGCTCTCTCTCTAGAGCAAGAACAGAATAGAACCAGACAAGCAGCAGTAGGAGTATTATCTCTCCGGAGAGCTCCGAAGCTGGGTAAACTGCTCGTGTGCTTCGCCTCGATCTGCTCTTCGTGCGATCTCCGCCCCCCGCCGAACCGAAAGGGGCCCGGTCCGCCGGCCCCATAGGTGTTCGAGGATCAGTTTCCCCGACAGCGTGTAATACTTTGCTTTGATAACTTGTAGATTTTTGCAATAAGTATGTGAGTTCTTTATGACTAATGTTGAGTCCATGGATCATACGCACTCTCACCCTTCCACCATTACTAGCCTCTCTAATACCGCGCACCTTTCGCCGGCATCGTACACCCACCATATACCTTCCTCAAAACAGCCACCATACCTACCTATTATGGCATTTTCATAGCCATTCCGAGATATATTGCCATGCAACTTTCCACCATTCCGTTTATCATGACACGCTCCATCATTGTCATATTGCTTCGCATGATCATGTAGTTGACATTGTATTTGTGGCAAAGCCACCGTTCAAAATTCTTTCATACATGTCACTCATGAGTCATTGAATATCCCGGTACACCGCCGGAGGCATTCACATAGAGTCATATCTTGTTCTAAGTATCGAGTTGTAATTCTTGAGTTGTGAGAAAATAAAAGTGTGATGATCATCATTATTAGAGCATTGTCCCAAGTGAGGAAAGGATGATGGAGACTATGATTACCCCACAAGTCGGGATGAGACTCCGGACGAAAAATAAATAAATAAAGAAAAAAAGAGGCCATAAAAAAAGAAGAAGAGAAAAGGCCCAAATAAAAAAATGAGAGAAAAAGATAGAAGGGACAATGCTACTATCCTTTTACCACACTTGTGCTTCAAAGTAGCACCATGATATTCATGATAGAGAGTCTCCTTTGTTATCACTTTCATATACTAGTGGGAAATATTCATTATAGAACTTGGCTTGTATGTTCCGATGATGGGCTTCCTCAAAATGCCCTAGGTCTTCGTGAGCAAGCAATTTGGATGCACACCCACTTAGTTTCTTTTTGATCTTTCATATATTTATCGCTGCATCCGTTGCATGGCAATCCCTACTCACTCACATTGATATCTATTGATGGGCATCTCGATAGCCCGTTGATACGCCTAGTCGATGTGAGACTATCTTCTCCTTTTTGTCTCCACCACAACCACCATTCTATTCCACCTAAAGTGCTATATCCATGGCTCACGCTCATGTATTGAGTGAAAATTGAAAAAGTTTTGAGAATGTAAAAAGTATGAAACAATTGCTTGGCTTGTCATCGGGGTTGTGCATGATTTAAATACTTCGTGTGGTGAAGATAGAGCATAGCCAGACTATATGATTTTGTAGGGATAACTTTCTTAGGCCATGTTATTTTGAAGAGACATAATTGCTTAGTTAGTATGTTTCAAGTATTATTATTTCTATGCCAATATTGAACTTTTGTCTTGAATCTTTTGGATCAGAATATTCATGCCACAATTAAGAAGAATTACATTGAAAATATGCCAAGTAGCATTCCACATCAAAAATTCTGTTTTTATCATTTACCTACTCGAGGACGAGCAGGAATTAAGCTTGGGGATGCTTGATACGTCTCCAACGTATCTATAATTTTTGATTGCTCCATGCAATATTATCTATTGTTTTGGACATTATTGGGCTTTATTATCCACTTTTATATTATTTTTGGGACTAACCTATTAACCGGAGGCCCAGCCCAGGATTGCTGTTTTTTTGCCTATTTTAGGGTTTCGAAGAAAAGGAATATCAAACGGAGTCCAAACGGAATGAAACCTTCGGGAATGTGATTTTCTCGCCGAACATGATCCAGGAGACTTGGACCCTACGTCAAGCAACCAACAGGGAGGCCACGAGGTAGGGGGCGCGCCTACCCCCCAGGCGCACCCTCCAGCCTCGTGGGCCCCCTGTTGCTCCACCGACGTACTTCTTCTTCCTATATATACCTACGTACCCCCAAACGATCAGATACGGAGCCAAAACCCTAATTCCAGTGATGTCTACTACACAACCTTCTTCTTCTAGACGTTGTTGGGCCTCCAAGTGCAGAGGTTTGTAGGACAGTAGCAAATTTCCCTCAAGTGGATGACCTAAGGTTTATCAATCCGTAGGAGGCGTAGGATGAAGATGGTCTCTCTCAAGCAACCCTGCAACCAAATAACAAAGAGTCCCTTGTGTCCCCAACACACCCAATACAACGGTAAATTGTATAGGTGCACTAGTTCGGCGAAGAGATGGTGAAACAAGTGGTATATGGATAGTAGATAAAGGTATTTGTAATCTGAAAATATAAAAACAGCGAGGTAACTAATGATAAAAGTGAGCGTAAACGGTATTGCAATGCATGGAAATAAGGCCTAGGGTTCATACTTTTGCTAGTGCAAGTTCCCTCAACAATACTAACATAATTGGATCACATAACTATCCCTCAACATGCAACAAAGAGTCACTCCAAAGTCACTAATAGCGGAGAACAAACGAAGAGATTATGGTAGGGTACGAAACCACCTCAAAGTTATTCTTTCCAATCAATCCGTTGGGCTATTCCTATAAGTGTCACAAACAACCCTAGAGTTCGCACTAGAATAACACCTTAAGACACAAATCAACCAAAACCCTAATGTCACCTAGATACTCCAATGTCACCTCAAGTATCCGTGGGCATGATTATACGATATGCATCACACAATCTCAGATTCATCTATTCAACCAACACAAAGGACCTCAAAGAGTGCCCCACAGTTCTACCGGAGAATCATGATGAAAACATGTGCCAACCCATATACATAGGTTCATGGGCGGAACCCGCAAGTTGATCACCAAAACATACATGAAGTGAATAATGTGGTATCCCACTGTCACCACAGATACCCACGGCAAGACATACATCAAGTGTTCTTAAATCTTTAAAGACTCAATCCGTTAAGATAACTCCAAAGGGGAAACTCAATTCATTACAAGAGAGTAGAGGGGGGAGAAAACATCATAGGATCCAACTATAATAGCAAAGCTCGCGATACATCAAGATCGTGCAAAATAAAGAACACGAGAGAGAGAGAGATAAAACACATAGCTACTGGTACATACCCTCAGTCCCGAGGGAGAACTACTCCCTCCTCGTCATGGAGAGCTCCGGGATGATGAAGATGGCCACTGGAGAAGGATTTCCCCCTCCGGCAGGGTGCCGGAATGGGTCTAGATTGGTTTTCGGTGGCTACGGAGGCTTCTGGCGGTGGAACTCCCAATCTAATCTCTGTTCTAGAAGTTTTACGATGCGTAGGTATATATGGGTACAAGGGGTACGTCAGTGGACCGAAGGGGGGGACAAGGCAGGGGGCGCGCCCCAGGGGGGGTGGGCGCACCCCCTACCCTCGTGAGCTCCTCCTTCATCTTCTGACGTAGGGTCCAAGTCTACCCGGTAGGTTTCCTTCCAAAAATAACTTCTCTAGTTGATTTCGTTCCGTTTCAACTCCGTTTGATATTCCTTTTCTTCAAAACACTAAAATAGGCATAAAACATCAAATCTGGGCTGGGCCTCCGGTTAATAGGTTAGTCCCAAAAGTAATATAAAAGTGGATAATAAAGCCCAATATTGCCCAAAACAGTAGATAATATAGCATGGAGCAATCAAAAATTATAGATACGTTGGAGACGTATCAAGCATCCCCAAGCTTAATTCCGGCTCGTCCTCGAGTAGGTAAATGATAAAAAAGATAATTTTTGATGTGGAATGCTAGTTGGCATAATTTCAATGTAATTCTTCTTACTTGTGATATGAATATTCAGATCCGAAAGATTCAAGACAAAAGTTCATATTGACATAAAAATAATAATACTTCAAGCATACTAACTAAGCAATTATGTCTTCTCAAAATAACATGGCCAAAGAAAGCTATCCCTACAAAATCATATAGTCTGGTTATGCTCCATCTTCACCACACAACATATTTAAATCATGCACAACCCCGATGACAAGCCAATCAATTGTTTCATACTTTTGATGTTCTCAAACTTTTTCAATCTTCACGCAATACATGAGCGTGAGCCATGGACATAGCACTATAGGTGGAATAGAATGGTGGTTGTGGAGAAAACAAAAAGTAGAAGATAGTCTCACATCAACTAGGCGTATCAACGGGCTATGGAGATGCCCATCAATAGATATCAATGTGAGTGAGTAGGGATTGCCATGCAACGGATGCACTAGAGCTATAAGTGTGTGAAAGCTCGACAAAAGAAACTAGTGGGTGTGCATCCAACTTGCTTGCTCACGAAGGCCTAAGGCATTTTGAGGAAGCCCATCATTGGAATATACAAGCCAAGTTCTATAATGTAAAATTCCCACTAGTATATGAAAGTGACAACATAGAAGACTCTCTATCATGAAGATCATGGTGCTACTTTGAAGCATAAGTGTGGTAAAAGGATAGTAGCATTGTCCTTTCTCTCTTTTTCTCTCATTTTTTTATTTTTATATTTTATTTATTCGGGCCTTCTCTCTTTTTTATGGCCTCTTTTCTTTCTCTTTTTTTATTTGGACTTCTTTGGCCTCTTTTATTTATTTTTCGTCCGGAGTCTCATCCCGACTTGTGGGGGAATCATAGTCTCCATCATCCTTTCCTCACTGGGACAATGCTCTAATAATGATGATCATCACACTTTTATTTACTTACAACTCAAGAATTACAACTCGATACTTAGAACAAGATATGACTCTATATGAATGCCTCCGGCGGTGTACCGGGTTGTGCAATGACTGATGAGTGACATGTATGAAAGAATTATCAATGGTGGCTTTGCCACAAATACGATGTCAACTACATGATCATGCTAAGCAATATGACAATGATGAAGCGTGTCATAATAAATGGAACGGTGGAAAGTTGCATGGCAATATATCTCGGAATGGCTATGAAAATGCCATAATAGGTAGGTATGGTGGCTGTTTTGAGGAAGGTATATGGTGGGTGTATGGTACCGGCGAAAGTTGCGCAGTACTAGAGAGGCTAGCAATGGTGGAAGGGTAAGAGTGCGTATACTCCATGGACTCAACATTAGTCATAAAGAACTCACATACTTATTGCCAAAATCTATTAGTTATCGAAACAAAGTACTGCGCGCATGCTCCTAGGGGGATAGATTGGTAGGAAAAGACCATCGCTCGTCCCCGACCGCCACTCATAAGGAAGGCAATCAATAAATAAATCATGCTCCGACTTCATCACATAATGGTTCACCATACGTGCATGCTACGGGAATCACAAACTTCAACACAAGTATTTCTCAAGTCCACAACTACTCAACGAGCATGACTCTAATATCACCATCTCCATATCTCAAAATAATTATCAAGTATCAAACTTCTCATAGTATTCAACACACTCATAAGAGAATTTTATTAATCTTGAATACCTAGCATATTAGGATTTTAAGCAAATTACCATGCTATTTAAGACTCCCAAAATAATCTAAGTGGAGCAAGAGAGTTCATCTATTTCTTCAAAATAAAACTACCACCATGCTCTAAAAGATATAAGTGAATAGAGCAAATGACAAACTACTCCGAAAGATGTAAGTGAAGATCAATGAGTAGTCGAATAATTATGCAACTATGTGAAGACTCTCTCTCATTTAATAATTTCAGATCTTGATAATTTATTCAAACAGCAAGCAAAGCAAAATAAAATGACATTCTAATAATAGCAAACATCATGTGAAGAAGCAAAAACTTAGGATCAACCGAAACTAACCGATAGTTGTTAAAGAAGAAAGGTGGGATGCCAACTGGGGCATCCCCAAGCTTAGATGCTTGAGACTTCTTGAAATATTATCTTGGGATGCCTTGGGCATCCCCAATATTGAGATTTTGTGTCTCCTTAATTCCTCTCATATCACGGTCTCCCTAAATCTCAAAAGCTTCATTCACACAAAACTCAACAAGGACTTGTGAGATAAGTTAGTATAAACCATTGCAAAAACCTTACCATACTCTACTTTAGCAAATCACTAAAATTATTATTCAACATTGCATACTAAATGCCTCTGCATATTTAATAGTCCTATCCTCAAATAGAATCATTAAAGAAGCAAACATATGCAAACAATGCAAACATAACAGCAATCTGCCTAAACAGGATAGTCTGTAAAGAATGCAGCAACATCCATACTTCCCTAGCTCCAAAAATTATTAAAGAAAATTCCCACGGTAGTAAATTTATCAGAGCTTAATATGCAAAAGGTTTAAAATTTTATTGCATTCTGAATTTTGTAGGTAATTATTGCAACAGCGGTAAACTTTCTGTTTTCAAACAGCAACACGTGGACTTCTAAAATAGTCTTAGTAAAGGATATCAATGCCACTTTTATTGAAATAAAAGATGCAAAACATTGTTCTAAATAACATCAAGAAAATTCTAACAAAATAAATTGACGCTCCAAGCAAAACACATATCATGTGGCGAATAAAAATATAGCTCCAAGTAAAGTTACCGATGAACGAAGACGAAAGAGGGGATGCCTTCCGGGGCATCCCCAAGCTTAGGCTCTTGGTTGTCCTTGAATATTACCTTGGGGTGCCTTGGGAATACCCAAGCTTAGGCTCTTGCCACTCCTTATTCCATAGTTCATCGAATCCTTACTCAAAACTTGAAAACTTCACAACACAAAACTTAACAGAAAACGCGTAAGCTCCGTTAGTACAAGAAAATAAATCACCACTTCAATGTACTGTAATGAACTCATTATTTATTTATATTGGTGTTAAACCTACTGTATTCCAACTTCTCAATGGTTTACAAACTATTTTACTAGCCATAGATTCATCAAAATAAGTAAACAACACATGAAAAACAGAATCTGTCAAAACCAGAACTGTCTGTAGTAATCTGAATCAAACGTATACTTATGGAACTCATAAAATTCTAAAATAAATTGCTGGACCTGAGACATTTATCTATTAATCATCTTCAAAAATAATTAACTAAATAGCACTCTCCAAATAAAAATGGCAGAAATTCTCGTGAGCGCTAAAGTTTCTGGTTTTGACAGCATGATCAACAAGACTTTCCCCAAGTCTTCCCGAAGGTTCTACTTGGCACAGACACTAATTAAAAGCATAAAACCACATATAAACAGAGGCTAGATGAATTATTAATTACTAAACAGGAACAAAAAGCAAGGGAAAAAATAAAATTGGGTTGCCTCCCAACAAGCGCTATCGTTTAACGCCCCTAGCTAGGCATGATGATTTCAATGATGCTCACATAAAAGATAAGAATTGAAACATAAAGAGAGCAACATCAAGAATATGACTAGCACATTTAAGTCTAACCCAATTCCTATGCATAGGGAATTTGTGAGCAAACAACTTATGGGAACAAGGATCAACTTGCATAGGAAGGTAAAACAAGCATAACTTCAAAACTTTAAGCACATAGAGAGGAAACTTGATATTATTGCAATTCCTACAAGCATATATTCCTCCCTCATAATAATTTTCAGTAGCATCATGAATGAATTCAAAAATATAACCAGCACCTAAAGCATTATTTTCATTATCTACAAGCATAGAAATTTTATTACTCTCCACATAAGCAAATTTCTTCTCATGAATAATAGTGGGAGCAAACTCAACAAAATAATTATCATGTGAGGCATAATCCAATTTAAAACTAAAATCATGATGACAAGTTTCATGGATATCATTATTCTTTATATCATACAAGTCATCACAATAATCATCATAGATAGCAACTTTGTTCTCATAATCAATTGGAACCTCTTCCGAAATAGTGGATTCATCACAAAATAAAGTCATGACCTCTCCGAAACCACTTTCATCAATATAATCATCATAAAGAGGAGGCATGCTTTCATCATAATAAATTTGCTCATCAAAACTTGGGGGACAAAAAATTTCATCTTCATCAAACATAGCTTCCCCAAGCTTGTGGCTTTGCATATCATTAGCATCATGGATATTCAAGGAATTCATACTAACAACATTGCAATCATGCTCATCATTCAAATATTTAGTGCCAAACATTTTATAGATTTCTTCCTCTAGGACTTGAGCACAATTGTCCTTTCCATCATACTCATGAAAGATATTAAAAAGGTGAAGCGTATGAGACAAACTCAATTCCATTTTTTATAGTTTTATTTTATAAACTAAACTAGTGATAAAACAAGAAAGTAAAAGACTCGATTGCAAGATCTAAAGATATACCTTCAAGCACTCACCTCCCCGGCAATGGCGCCGGAAAAGAGCTTGATGTCTACTACACAACCTTCTTCTTGTAGACGTTCTTGGGGCTCCAAGTGCAGAGGTTTGTAGGACAGTAGCAATTTTCCCTCAAGTGGATGACCTAAGGTTTATCAATCCGTAGGATGCGTAGGATGAAGATGGTCTCTCTCAAGCAACCCTGCAACCAAATAACAAAGAGTCTCTTATGTCCCCAACACACCCAATACAACGGTAAATTGCATAGGTGCACTAGTTCGGCGAAGAGATGGTGAAACAAGTGGTATATGGATAGTAGATAAAGGTATTTGTAATCTGAAAATATAAAAACAGCAAGGTAACTAATGATAAAAGTGAGCGTAAACGGTATTGCAATGCGTGGAAATAAGGCCTAGGGTTCATACTTTCGCTAGTGCAAGTTCCCTCAACAATACTAACATAATTGGATCACATAACTATCCCTCAACATGCAACAAAGAGTCACTCCAAAGTCACTAATAGCAGAGAACAAACGAAGAGATTATGGTAGGGTACGAAACCACCTCAAAGTTATTCTTTCCAATCAATCCATTGGGCTATTCCTATAAGTGTCACAAACAGCCCTAGAGTTCATACTAGAATAACACCTTAAGACACAAATCAACCAAAACCCTAATGTCATCTAGATACTCCAATGTCACCTCAAGTATCCACGGGCATGATTATACAATATGCATCACACAATCTCACATTCATCTATTCAACCAACACAAAGGACCTCAAAGAGTGCCCCAAAGTTCTACCGGAGAATCACGACGAAAACATGTGCCAAACCCTATGCATAGGTTCATGGGCGGAACCCGCAAGTTGATCACCAAAACATACATCAAGTGAATCACGTGGTATCCCATTGTCACCACAGATACGCACGGCAATACATACATCAAGTGTTCTCAAATCTTTAAAGACTCAATCCGATAAGATAACTCCAAGGGGAAACTCAATTCATTATAAGAGAGTAGAGGGGGAGAAAACATCATAGGATCCAACTATAATAGCAAAGCTCGCGATACATCAAGATCGTGCCAAATCAAGAACACGAGAGAGAGAGAGAGAGAGATCAAACACATAGCTACCGGTACATACCCTCAGCCCCGAGGGAGAACTACTCCCTCCTCGTCATGGAGAGCACCGGGATGATGAAGATGGCCACCGGAGAAGGATTTCCCCCTCCGGCAGGGTGCCGGAACGGGTCTAGATTGGTTTTCGGTGGCTATGGAGGCTTCTGGCGGCGGAACTCCCGGTCTAATCTCTGTTCTGGAAATTTTACGATACTTAGGTATATATGGGTACAAGGGGTACGCCGGTGGACCGAAGGGGGGGCCACGAAGCAGGGGGCGCACCCCAGGGGGGTGGGCGCGCCCCTACCCTCGTGAGCTCCTCCTTCATCTTCTGACGTAGGGTCCATGTCTACGCGGTAGGTTTCCTTCCAAAAATAACTTCTCCAGTTGATTTCGTTCTGTTTCGACTCCGTTTGATATTCCTTTTCTTCGAAACACTGAAATAGGCATAAAACAGCAAATCTAGGCTGGGCCTACGGTTAATATGTTAGTCCCAAAAGTAATATAAAAGTGGATAATAAAGCCCAACATTGCCCAAAATAGTAGATAATATAGCATGGAGCAATCAAAAATTATAGATACGTTGGAGACGTATCAAGCATCCCCAAGCTTAATTCCTGCTCGTCCTCGAGTAGGTAAATGATAAAAAAGATAATTTTTGATGTGGAATGCTAGTTGTCATAATTTCAGTGTAATTCTTCTTACTTGTGATATGAATATTCAGATCCGAAAGATTCAAGACAAAAGTTCATATTGACATAAAAATAATAATACTTCAAGCATACTAACTAAGCAATTATGTCTTCTCAAAATAACATGGCCAAAGAAAGCTATCCCTACAAAATCATATAGTCTGGTTATGCTCCATCTTCACCACACAACATATTTAAGTCATGCACAACCCCGATGACAAGCCAATCAATTGTTTCATACTTTTGATGTTCTCAAACTTTTTCAATCTTCACGCAATACATGAGCGTGAGCCATGGACATAGCACTATAGGTGGAATAGAATGGTGGTTGTGGAGAAGACAAAAAGGAGAAGATAGTCTCACATCAACTAGGCGTATCAACGGGCTATGGAGATGCCAATCAATAGATATCAATGTGAGTGAGTAGGGATTGCCATGCAACGGATGCACTAGAGCTATAAGTGTGTGAAAGCTCGACAAAAGAAACTAGTGGGTGTGCATCCAACTTGCTTGCTCACGAAGACCTAAGGAATTTTGAGGAAGCCCATCATTGGAACATACAAGCCAAGTTCTATAATGTAAAATTCCCACTAGTATATGAAAGTGACAACATAGGAGACTCTCTATCATGAAGATCATGGTGCTACTTTGAAGCACAAGTGTGGTAAAAGGATAGTAGCATTGTACCTTCTCTCTTTTTCTCTCATTTTTTATTTTTATATTTTATTTATTCGGGCCTTCTCTCTTTTTATGGCCTCTTTTCTCTCTTTTTTTATTTGGACTTCTTTGGCCTCTTTTATTTATTTTTCGTCCAGAGTCTCATCCCGACTTGTGGGGGAATCATAGTCTCCATCATCCTTTCCTCACTGGGACAATGCTCTAATAATGATGATCATCACACTTTTATTTACTTACAACTCAAGAATTACAACTCGATACTTAGAACAAGATATGGCTCTATATGAATGCCTCCGGCGGTGTACCGGGTTGTGCAATGACTGATGAGTGACATGTATGAAAGAATTATCAATGGTGGCTTTGCCACATACGATGTCAACTACATGATCATGCTAAGCAAGATGACAATGATGAAGCGTGTCATAATAAATGGAACGGTGGAAAGTTGCATGGAAATATATCTCGGAATGGCTATGAAAATGCCATAATAGGTAGGTATGGTGGCTGTTTTGAGGAAGGTATATGGTGGGTGTATGGTACCGGAGAAAGTTGCAAAGTACTAGAGAGGCTAGCAATGGTTGAAGGGTGAGAGTGCGTATACTCCATGGACTCAACATTAGTCATAAAGAACTCACATACCTATTGCAAAAATCTATTAGTTATCGAAACAAAGTACTACGCGCATGCTCCTAGGGGGATCTATTGGTAGGAAAAGACCATCGCTCGTCCCCGACCGCCACTCATAAGGAAGGCAATCAATAAATAAATCATGCTCCGACTTCATCACATAACGGTTCACCATACGTGCATGCTATGGGAGTCACAAACTTCAACACAAGTATTTCTCAAATCCACAACTACTCAACTAGCATGACTCTAATATCACCATCTCCATATCTCAAAACAATTATCAAGTATCAAACTTCTCATAGTATTCAACACACTCATAAGAGAATTTTATTAATCTTGAATACCTAGCATATTAGGATTTTAAGCAAATTACCATGCTATTTAAGACTCCCAAAATAATCTAAGTGAAGCAAGAGAGTTCATCTATTTCTTCAAAATAAAACTACCACCATGTTCTAAAAGATATAAGTGAAGCACTAGAGCAAATGACAAACTACTCCGAAAGATGTAAGTGAAGATCAATGAGTAGTCGAATAATTATGCAACTATGCGAAGACTCTCTCTCATTTAATAATTTCAGATCTTGATAATTTATTCAAACAGAAAGCAAAGCAAAATAAAATGACATTCTAAGAATAGCAAACATCATGTGAAGAAGCAAAAACTTAGGATCAACCGAAACTAACCGATAGTTGTTGAAGAAGAAAGGTGGGATGCCAACCGGGGCATCCCCAAGCTTAGATGCTTGAGACTTCTTGAAATATTATCTTGGGATGCCTTGGGCATCCCCAATCTTGAGATTTTGTGTCTCCTTAATTCCTCTCATATCACGGTCTCCCTAAATCTCAAAAGCTTCATCCACACAAAACTCAACAAGGACTTGTGAGATAAGTTAGTATAAACCATTGCAAAAACCTTACCATTGGTAGATCCGTAGCAAATCACTAAAATTATTATTCAACATTGCATACTAAATGCCTCTGCATATTTAATAGTCCTATCCTCAAATAGAATCATTAAAGAAGCAAACATATGCAAACAATGCAAACATAACAGCAATCTGCCTAAACAGGATAGTCTGTAAAGAATGCAGCAACATCCATACTTCCCTAGATCCAAAAATTATTAAAGAAAATTCCCACTGTAGTAAATTTATCAGAGCTTAATATTCAAAAGGTTTCAACATTTTATCGCATTCTGAATTTTCTAGGGAATTATTGCAACAGCGGTAAACAGCAACATGTGGACTTCTAAAATAGGCTTAGTAAAGGCTATCAATGCCACTTTTATTGAAATAAAAGATGAAAAATATTGTTCTAAATAACATCAAGAAAATTCTAACAAAATAAATTGACGCTCCAAGCAAAACACATATCATGTGGCGAATAAAAATATAGCTCCAAGTAAAGTTACCGATGAACGAAGACGAAAGAGGGGATGCCTTCCGGGGCATCCCCAAGCTTAGGATCTTAGTTGTCCTTGAATATTACCTTGGGGTGCCTTGGGCATACCAAAACTTAGGCTCTTGCCACTCCTTATTCCATAGTTCATCGAATCCTTACTCAAAACTTGAAAACTTCACAACACAAAACTTAACAGAAAACGCGTAAGCTCCGTTAGTACAAGAAAATAAATCACCACTTCAATGTACTGTAATGAACTCATTATTTATTTATATTGGTGTTAAACCTACTGTATTCCAACTTCTCAATGGTTTACAAACTATTTTACTAGCCATAGATTCATCAAAATAAGTAAACAACACATGAAAAACAGAATCTGTCAAAACCAGAACTGTCTGTAGTAATCTGAATCAAACGTATACTTATGGAACTCATAAAATTCTAAAATAAATTGCTGGACCTTAGAAATTTATCTATTAATCATCTGCAAAAAGAATTAACTAAATATCACTCTCCAAATAAAAATGGCAGCAATTCTCGTGAGCGCTAAAGTTTCTAGTTTTGACAGCATGATCAACAAGACTTTCCCCAAGTCTTCCCAAAGGTTCTACTTGGCACAGACACTAACTAAAAGCATAAAACCACATCTAAACAGAGGCTAGATGAATTATTAATTACTAAACAGGAACAAAAAGCAAGGAAAAAAATAAAATTGGGTTGCCTCCCAACAAGCGCTATCGTTTAACGCCCCTAGCTAGGCATGATGATTTCAATGATGCTCACATAAAAGATAAGAATTGAAACATAAAGAGAGCAACATCAAGAATATGACTAGCACATTTAAGTCTAACCCAATTCCTATGCATAGGGATTTTGTGAGCAAACAACTTATGGGAACAAGGATCAACTTGCATAGGAAGGTAAAACAAGCATAACTTCAAAACTTTAAGCACATAGAGAGGAAACTTGATATTATTGCAATTCCTACAAGCATATATTCCTCCCTCATAATAATTTTCAGTAGCATCATGAATGAATTCAAAAATATAACCAGCACCTAAAGCATTCTTTTCATTATCTACAAGCATAGAAATTTTATTACTCTCCACATAAGCAAATTTCTTCTCATGAATAATAGTGGGAGCAAACTCAACAAAATAATTATCATGTGAGGAATAATCAAATTTAAAACTAAAATCGTGATGACAAGTTTCATGGATATCATTATTCTTTATAGCATACAAGTCATCACAATAATCATCATAGATAGCAACTTTGTTCTCATAATCAATTGGAACCTCTTCCGAAATAGTGGATTCATCACAAAATAAAGTCATGACCTCTTCGAAACCACTTTCATCAATATAATCATCATAAATAGGAGGCATGCTTTCATCATAATAAATTTGCTCATCAAAACTTGGGGGACAAAAAATTTCATCTTCATCAAACATAGCTTCCCCAAGCTTGTGGCTTTGTATATCATTAGCATCATGGATATTCAAGGAATTCATACTAACAACATTGCAATCATGCTCATCATTCAAATATTTACTGCCAAACATTTTATAGATTTCTTCCTCTAGCACTTGAGCACAATTTTCCTTTCCATCATACTCACGAAAGATATTAAAAAGGTGAAGCGTATGAGACAAACTCAATTCCATTTTTTATAGTTTTATTTTATAAACTAAACTAGTGATAAAACAAGAAAGTAAAAGACTCGATTGCAAGATCTAAAGATATACTTTCAAGCACTCACCTCCCCGGCAACGGCGCCAGAAAAGAGCTTGATGTCTACTACACAACCTTCTTCTTGTAGACGTTCTTGGGCCTCCAAGTGCAGAGGTTAGTAGGACAGTAGCAAATTCCCCTTAAGTGGATGACCTAAGGTTTATCAATCCATAGGAGGCATAGGATGAAGATGGTCTCTCTCAAGCAACCCTGCAACCAAATAACAAAGAGTCTCTTGTGTCCCCAACACACCCAATACAACGGTAAATTGCATAGGTGCACTAGTTCGGCGAAGAGATGGTGAAACAAGTGGTATATGGATAGTAGATAAAGGTATTTGTAATCTGAAAAATATAAAAACAGCAAGGTAACTAATGATAAAAGTGAGCGTAAACGGTATTGCAATGCGTGGAAATAAGGCCTAGGGTTCATACTTTCGCTAGTGCAAGTTCCCTCAACAATACTAACATAATTGGATCACATAACTATCCCTCAACATGCAACAAAGAGTCACTCCAAAGTCACTAATAGCGGAGAACAAACGAAGAGATTATGGTAGGGTACGAAACCACCTCAAAGTTATTCTTTCCAATCAATCCATTGGGCTATTCCTATAAGTGTCACAAACAGCCCTAGAGTTCATACTAGAATAACACCTTAAGACACAAATCAACCAAAACCCTAATGTCATCTAGATACTCCAATAACCTCAAGTATCCGTGTGCATGATTATACAATATGCATCACACAATCTCACATTCATCTATTCAACCAACACAAAGGACCTCAAAGAGTGCCCCAAAGTTCTACCGGAGAATCACGACGAAAACATGTGCCAAACCCTATGCATAGGTTCATGGGCGGAACCCGCAAGTTGATCACCAAAACATACATCAAGTGAATCACGTGGTATCCCATTGTCACCACAGATGCGCACGGCAATACATACATCAAGTGTTCTCATATCTTTAAAGACTCAATCCGATAAGATAACTCCAAGGGGAAACTCAATTCATTATAAGAGAGTAGAGGGGGAGAAAACATCATAGGATCCAACTATAATAGCAAAGCTCGCGATACATCAAGATCGTGCCAAATCAAGAACACGAGAGAGAGAGAGAGATCAAACACATAGCTACCGGTACATACCCTCAGCCCCGAGGGAGAACTACTCCCTCCTCGTCATGGAGAGCACCGGGATGATGAAGATGGCCACCGGAAAAGGATTTCCCCCTCCGGCAGGGTGCCGGAATGGGTCTAGATTGGTTTTCGGTGGCTACGGAGGCTTCTGGCGGTGGAACTCCCGGTCTAATCTCTGTTCTGGAAATTTTACGATACTTAGGTATATATGGGTACAAGGGGTACGCCGGTGGACCGAAGGGGGGGCCACGAGGCAGGGGCGCACCCCAGGGGGGTGGGCGCGCCCCTACCCTTGTGAGCTCCTCCTTCATCTTCTGACGTAGGGTCCATGTCTACGCGGTAGGTTTCCTTCCAAAAATAACTTCTCCAGTTGATTTCATTCCGTTTCGACTCCGTTTGATATTCCTTTTCTTCGAAACACTGAAATAGGCATAAAACAGCAAATCTGGGTTGGGCCTACGGTTAATAGGTTAGTCCCAAAAGTAATATAAAAGTGGATAATAAAGCCCAACATTGCCCAAAACAGTAGATAATATAGCATGGAGCAATCAAAAATTATAGATAAGTTGGAGACGTATCAAGCATCCCCAAGCTTAATTCCTGCTCGTCCTCGAGTAGGTAAATGATAAAAAAGATAATTTTTGATGTGGAATGCTAGTTATCATAATTTCAATGTAATTCTTCTTACTTGTGATATGAATATTCAGATCTGAAAGATTCAAGACAAAAGTTCATATTGACATAAAAATAATAATACTTCAAGCATACTAACTAAGCAATTATGTCTTCTCAAAATAACATGGCCAAAGAAAGCTATCCCTACAAAATCATATAGTCTGGTTATGCTCCATCTTCACCACACAACATATTTAAGTCATGCACGACCCCGATGACAAGCCAATCAATTGTTTCATACTTTTGATGTTCTCAAACTTTTTCAATCTTCACGCAATACATGAGCGTGAGCCATGGACATAGCACTATAGGTGGAATAGAATGGTGGTTGTGGAGAAGACAAAAAGGAGAAGATAGTCTCACATCAACTAGGCGTATCAACGGGCTATGGAGATGCCCATCAATAGATATCAATGTGAGTGAGTAGGGATTGCCATGCAACGGATGCACTAGAGCTATAAGCGTGTGAAAGCTCGACAAAAGAAACTAGTGGGTGTGCATCCAACTTGTTTGCTCACGAAGACCTAAGGCATTTTGAGGAAGCCCATCATTGGAATATACAAGCCAAGTTCTATAATGTAAAATTCCCACTAGTATATGAAAGTGACAACATAGGAGACTCTCTATCATGAAGATCATGGTGCTACTTTGAAGCACAAGTGTGGTAAAAGGATAGTAGCATTGTCCCTTCTCTCTTTTTCTCTCATTTTTTATTTTTATATTTTATTTATTCGGGCCTTCTCTCTTTTTTATGGCCTCTTTTCTTTCTCTTTTTTTATTTGGACTTCTTTGGCCTCTTTTATTTATTTTTCGTCCGGAGTCTCATCCCGACTTGTGGGGGAATCATAGTCTCCATCATCCTTTCCTCACTGGGACAATGCTCTAATAATGATGATCATCACACTTTTATTTACTTACAACTCAAGAATTACAACTTGATACTTAGAACAAGATATGACTCTATATGAATGCCTCCGGCGGTGTACCGGGTTGTGCAATGACTGATGAGTGACATGTATGAAAGAATTATCAATGGTGGCTTTGCTACAAATACGATGTCAACTACATGATCATGCTAAGCAATATGACAATGATGAAGCGTGTCATAATAAATGGAACGGTGGAAACTTGCATGGAAATATATCTCGGAATGGCTATGAAAATGCCATAATAGGTAGGTATGGTGGCTGTTTTGAGGAAGGTATATGGTGGGTGTATGGCACCGGAGAAAGTTGCGAAGTACTAGAGAGGCTAGAAATGGTGGAAGGGTGAGAGTGCGTATACTCCATGGACTCAACATTAGTCATAAAGAACTCACATACTTATTGCAAAAATCTATTAGTTATCGAAACAAAGTACTACGTGCATGCTCCTAGGGGGATATATTGGTAGGAAAAGACCATCGCTCGTCCCCGACCGCCACTCATAAGGAAGGCAATCAATAAATAAATCATGCTCCGACTTCATCACATAACGGTTCACCATACGTGCATGCTACGGGAGTCACAAACTTCAACACAAGTATTTCTCAAATCCACAACTACTCAACTAGCATGACTCTAATATTACCATCTCCATATCTCAAAACAATTATCAAGTATCAAACTTCTCATAGTATTCAACACACTCATAAGAGAATTTTATTAATCTTGAATACCTAGCATATTAGGATTTTAAGCAAATTACCATGCTATTTAAGACTCCCAAAATAATCTAAGTGAAGCAAGAGAGTTCATCTATTTCTTCAAAATAAAACTACCACCATGTTCTAAAAGATATAAGTGAAGCACTAGAGCAAATGACAAACTACTCCGAAAGATGTAAGTGAAGATCAATGAGTAGTCGAATAATTATGCAACTATGCGAAGACTCTCTCTCATTTAATAAATTCAGATCTTGATAATTTATTCAAACAGAAAGCAAAGCAAAATAAAATGACATTCTAAGAATAGCAAACATCATGTGAAGAAGCAAAAACTTAGGATCAACCGAAACTAACCGATAGTTGTTGAAGAAGAAAGGTGGGATGCCAACCGGGGCATCCCCAAGCTTAGATGCTTGAGACTTCTTGAAATATTATCTTGGGATGCCTTGGGCATCCCCAATCTTGAGATTTTGTGTCTCCTTAATTCCTCTCATATCACGGTCTCCCTAAATCTCAAAAGCTTCATCCACACAAAACTCAACAAGGACTTGTGAGATAAGTTAGTATAAACCATTGCAAAAACCTTACCATACTCTACCGTAGCAAATCACTAAAATTATTATTCAACATTGCATACTAAATGCCTCTGCATATTTAATAGTCCTATCCTCAAGTAGAATCATTAAAGAAGCAAACATATGCAAACAATGCAAACATAACAGCAATCTGCCTAAACAGGATAGTCTGTAAAGAATGCAGCAACATCCATACTTCCCTAGATCCAAAAATTATTAAAGAAGATTCCAACTGTAGTAAATTTATCAGATCTTAATATGCAAAAGGTTTCAACATTTTATCGCATTCTGACTTTTCTAGGGAATTATTGCAACAACGGTAAACTTTCTGTTTTCAAACAGCAACACGTGGACTTCTAAAATAGTCTTAGTAAAGGATATCAATGCCACTTTTATTGAAATAAAAGATGCAAAACATTGTTCTAAATAACATCAAGAAAATTCTAACAAAATAAATTGACGCTCCAAGCAAAACACATATCATGTGGCGAATAAAAATATAGCTCCAAGTAAAGTTACCGATGAACGAAGACGAAAGAGGGGATGCCTTCCGGGGCATCCCCAAGCTTAGGCTCTTGGTTGTCCTTGAATATTACCTTGGGGTGCCTTGGGAATACCCAAGCTTAGGCTCTTGCCACTCCTTATTCCATAGTTCATCGAATCCTTACTCAAAACTTGAAAACTTCACAACACAAAACTTAACAGAAAACGCGTAAGCTCCGTTAGTACAAGAAAATAAATCACCACTTCAATGTACTGTAATGAACTCATTATTTATTTATATTGGTGTTAAACCTACTGTATTCCAACTTCTCAATGGTTTACAAACTATTTTACTAGCCATAGATTCATCAAAATAAGTAAACAACACATGAAAAACAGAATCTGTCAAAACCAGAACTGTCTGTAGTAATCTGAACCAAACGTATACTTATGGAACTCATAAAATTCTAAAATAAATTGCTGGACCTGAGACATTTATCTATTAATCATCTGCAAAAAGAATTAACTAAATAGCACTCTCCAAATAAAAATGGCAGCCATTCTCGTGAGCGCTAAAGTTTCTGGTTTTGACAGCATGATCAACAAGACTTTCCCCAAGTCTTCCCAAAGGTTCTATGTCGGGGAAACTGATCCAC